>NW_015166482.1:17786-25567 GCF_001447785.1 Gekko japonicus | reverse complement strand
TTATGACACACTTCCGGTGATGTCAGGGGGTGTGGCCTTATGACACACTTCCGGTGATGTCAGGGGGTGTGGCATATGCTACGAAACGACCCCTGGTGAGTAGGAATTCTGAGACATCCCCTGAGAGGCTTTGGTCCAGTTGAGTCTTCGCTCTTGTGATGGTTTTGCCCAGGAGGGAGGTGGGAGATGCTCAGCTTCGGGTTCCAGTAAAGTTCTCGCCCTCTTAATGCCGGGTGTCTGAGGAAGGAGCCCTGTGAGGTTTCCCCCTTCTCTTCTGATTGCCTCACTTAGGTTATTTATTTATGATGCCCGTCTCCAGTCCGTTTCCACGAGAAGCCAAGAGAAGTCGTGGAATATGATCAGGAGCTGCTGTACGATTCACTGTAGTTCCTAAAAGGGTTTGTGTGTGTGTGTGTGTGTGTGTCCTTGTTCTTTTGGTGTATGTGTGCGGGGAGGGAAGGTTGTTTTATGGCATCACTAATTCATGGCCTGAGGTATTGTGCATCTTATAGTTATCAGTAGCTAATGATAAATAATGCAAAGCCTGCGTGCTTCTCGATGCGATTCGGTAAATACTTTCCTTGAACTGTTAAGTTTGCCCTGGGAGGAAAAAAATGCCGAGGTCATCTGCTCCCCCCCCCAAATCCCCCCTTCCTCTGCTGGAGAGGTGCATCTCTCTAAAAGGGAAAAAATGGAAAACCTTCGCCACAGTGAGGCATTTCACAATGCGGGAAAGGGGAGGACTGGGCACGGGCTGTTCTGTCCTCTCTCCTTCCCCTACTCCCTCTGCCGCCAACTCTGTATCCCAAGAATGGCCAAATTTGCAATCAGACATTCTGGCTGCAAACCATACATACATATCTGCACGGAGGAGTCCGCCAGGAGATGGACATCTAGCCATGATTCCCAATGCAATCCTAAAGAGAGTTACACTTTTCTGTAAGTGTATTGTAAAAGGTAAAGGTTCCCTTGCACGATACCACTCTAATGGCAGAAAGTGAAGAGGACCTAAAGAGCCTCTTGCTCAGGGTAAAAGAGGAGAGCGCAAAAGTGGGCTTGAAGCTCAACATCAAAAAAACTAAGATCATGGCATCCGGCCCCATCACTCCTTGGCAAATAGAAGGGGAAGTCGTGGAAGTAGTGACAGACTTCACGTTCCTGGGATCCCAGATCACCGCAGACTGTGACTGCAGCCATGAAATTAAAAGACGCCTGCTCCTTGGGAGGAAAGCGATGGCGAACCTCAACAGCATGATAAAAAGTAGAGACATCACCCTGCCAACAAAAATACGCATGGTCCAAGCAATGGTATTCCCAGTAGTCATGTATGGCTGTGAGAGTTGGACTATAAGGAAGGCCGAGCGCCGAAGAATAGATTCTTTTGAACTATGGTGCTGGAGGAGACTCTTGAGAGTCCCTTGGACTGCAAGAAGATCAAATCAGTCAATCCTCAAAGAAATCAACCCTGACTGTTCCCTGGAAGGCCAGATAATGAAACTGAAGCTCAAATACTTTGGCCAGCAAATGAGAAGGGAGCACTCACTGGAGAAGACCCTGATGCTGGGAAAGATTGAAGGTCAAAGAAGACGGGGACGGCAAAGGATGAGATGGTTAGACAGTGTCATAGATGCAACGAACATGAAATTGAGCAAACTTCAGAGGACGGCGGAAGACCGGAAGGCCTGGCGGGATCTGGTCCATTGGGGTCGCGAAGAGTCGGACTCGACTGTGCGACTGAACAACAACAACAAAAGGACCTGGAAATGGCTTGACGCAGGGAGGGAGGCACCAAACTAGAGTTGCAAGTCTCCAGGAGGTGGCTAGAGATCTCCTGGGATTACAATCCCCCCCCTTAAATTTCTACCCCACCCTCCTGGCCAAGGCCGGCTCGATCTCCAGGAGACAGAGATAAATTCACTTGGAGAAAATGACCGCTCTGGAAGATGGACTCTATGGCGTTATACTTTAGGGTTGCCAGCCTCCAGGTGGGGCCTGGAGATCTCCCGCTTTTACAAATAGTCTCCTGTTCCCTCCCTTGCACTAGTTGCTTGCGGGCTGCCTAAGAGCCCAGGATGGGCCAGTTCCAGCCATCAGGCCTTATGTTTGACACCCCGGGTCTAGGAAGTGAACACATCTCTATGCAGGGTTATTTTTGGGCAGGAACGCCAACCCAGAGCTGGCAACCCTATTATACTTTGGGTTGCCGGGGCATGACTTAGCAGGAGCAGGAGCGAGGCCCAGGCAACATTGCTGGCAGTGCAGGCATGTCATTTCCAGCGTGCACCGGAAGTGACATCATCGTGTTACAATGTTGCACCCACGCTCTGGTAGTTGGGCGAAACCTCTATAGTAAAAATGGTGTCTACCATAGAGGTTTTGCCCAAATACCAGAGCATCTCCGAGACATCACCGATGTGATGACATCACTTCCCATGCACGCCGGAAATTATGTCACCACATTGTGGTGACGTAGCCTGGGCCTCCCTCCCTGTCCTGGTAAGTCCCCCTGCCGGTCAGCTGATTAGCAGTAGGGGGTGGGCCTCCACCCAGGGGGCTGGCAACCCTAATTACACCCTACTGAAGTCCCTCCCCTCCTCAAACTCCACCCTCGTCAAGCTCCACCCCCCAAACCCTCCAGGTATTTCCCAACCCAGAGCTGGCAACCCAACACCAAATGCAAACACAGGTCCTAATAAGGCTCCCAAGGCATTCTGTTGCTCATCTAAGTCACAGTGCTCTTACACAGCCCACCACTTACTGGGGTTGGCAGCAGCGTTCCCTCTAAGCCGAGTTAATGTGAGCAAGCTCACAGATTTTTAGCCTCCAGCTCACACATTTTTGTCTTAGCTCAGGAAGGATGGCTCCAGAGCAAACTAATTTAGGCTGTAGCCAAATGGCTCGCTCACAGCTTCAATGCCAGTCACTCAGAAAGTAGTTTTGCTCACAAGACTCCACAGCTTAGAGAGAGAGCATTGGTTGTCAGGTGTCCACGGAGGGTGGGGGAACTCCCTCCATGGCCTGCCCTTGATCTGGTGACCAGGGGGATGAAAGGGAGGGCAATGTTGTTGACGTTTCAACATCGCTTCTGGGAAAAAGAGCTAGAAGTGATATCGCGCCCCCCCCCCCTGGATTAGGACAGAGGTGTCACTCATTTGTTATAAGGGGCAGATCTGACATAAATGTCACTTTGTCTGGCCATGTGTGTCATAAAACATAATGCCGGGTACCAGAGATATAAACTGTATAAAGGACAGCAGCTGGTAAGTTCTGAATTAATGTATCCTCACAGCAAAGCCCCATGGGCTGGGAGGGGGGTGCAAAGGAAAACCCGTATGGGCGGACTGGAGAGCCAGCAGTGCAGCACTGGGCAGACGCTCCCACACTGCTTGACTGCTGCAGATGAGGGTGTTCCGCCATGCTGAACCACTATTGGAGTGGCTCCGCCCACTCCCACCAAATAGTCCCTCCCTTGCACTAGTTGCTTGCGGGCTGCCTAAGAGCCCAGGATGGGCCGGTTCCAGCCCTCAGGCCTTATGTTTGACACCCTTGGTCTAGGAAGTGAGCACATCTCTATGGTATTTACTACAGAGTTTGAGGGATTCCTAGAGAATTGAGTGGGGGAGTGACTTCATCTCTGGGTGTTTGCCTGGAAGTGATATCAGGACACCGGTGCCCTTTTCCCCTCCCAGGCCCTGCCCCCAAACAGTTCCTGCGGAGCACAGGTGCCGTCCCAGCATCCCTACCCCTTTCAGATGGTCAGCCATACCTCAGCTATATCTCTCTAACTTCCTCTTGTGTCTGCTTGTCTCACCTCCTCATGACCTAGGTTTTATACTTTGCCTGTCTGTTGGGAATCTCTCACAACCATGCTTTGCAAACCGATTACTGGAATAATACTGGAACGAACGTTGTTTTGATCCGGCCTCTCTTCGCAACACTTTCCCCCTACTTTTCTGTTCGATCGATAAATTGACCTGATGGATTTATCCTCCAGTGCATCTGATGAAGTGAGCTCTGATTTACGAAACCTTGCACTGGAATAAATTTTGTCAGTATTTTAGGTGCCACGGGACTCCTGTTTTATACTGCTGCTACAGACTAAGGGTGATTCTGAATTGGCTTTAACCTCCATTGTTATACCAAACCCACAGGAATTCCCCTCTGCGTTCCATGCTGCTGTCATTTTCTTTGATCATTGGATTTTATGGTACCCTCCAGACTGCATGCCGCTTTCACTTTCTTTGATAATCGGGTTTTATGGTACCCTCCAGACTGCATGCCACTTTCGTTTTCTTTGATCATTGGGTTTTATGGTACCCTCTACACTGCATGCTGCTTTCGTTTTTTTTTGATCATCCGGTTTTATGGTATCCTCTACACTGCATGCTGCTTTCACTTTCTTTGATCATCCGGTTTTATGGTACCCTCTACACTGCATGCTGCTTTCGCTTTCTTTGATCAGTTTTATGATCCCCTCTACACTGCGTGCTGCTTCCACTTTCTTTGATCATCCAGTTTTATGGTACCCTCTACACTGCGTTCTGCTTTCACTTTCTTTGATCTTCTGGTTTTATGGTACCTCTTCTGCATAGATTTATGGCTATTCAGGGGTGACTTTGCTGTCAATATGGTATTGCCCCGGGGTATTTGAATCTGGTTTTTCTGTTCCAAGGTTGGTTTGGTAAAACAAGGGAGGAAAAATCCAATGTAGAATCAGCCTAAGAATCCAGAGAGAATTACAGGGCTCCAAAATCAGTTGAAGTTAATAGGCTTAGAAGGGTGTAACTCTGTTAGGGCTGTACTGTGATACAGTCAGCTTCGAGTCCAGTAGCACCTGAGAGACCAACAAGGTTTCCAGGGTATCATCTTTTGAGAGTCAGAGCTCCCTTTGGCAAGCACGTGTCTGACGAAGGGAGCTGCTGACTGTTGGAAACTCAGACCCTGAAACTCTTGTTGGTCTCTAAGGTGATACTGGATTCTAATCTGTTTTACTGCAGACCAGCAAAGCTACCCTCTGATACTGTAACACAGATAAACATCTGGAATTAAGAGCTCCATAGGCCTGGAAGGATAGGTCAGATTTAATTTTTAAAAAATATATGGTCAAGCGTGAACAAAGACTGCCTGTATTCTGATTCTGTACCCGCACTGTGTAAGTACAAGATTTGGCAAGGAGCACAGGATTCACCATCCTAAGAATCGGTATTTTTCAAATTCCTGCCCCCTTAGGGTTATACAGATAGGTTCACAGCTATTTGATCAACAGTACCAGTCGACTCCTCTAGGTGCATGTATACTTCTTTCCAGTGGACCCATTGAAGGTAAAGGTTTCCCCTGCTTGAGAGCTAGTTGAATCCAACTCTAGGGGGGCGGTGCTCATCTCCGTTTCCAAGCCGAAGAGCCAGTGCTGTCTGAAGACGTTTCCGTGGTCATGCGGCCGGCATGACTAAATGCCGAGGCGCACAGAGCGCTGTTACCTTCCCACCGAAGCGGTACCTAGTTATCGACTTGCAGTTTCTTGCTTTCGAACTGCTAGGTTGGCAGTAGCTGGGGCCAGAGACGGGAGCTCACTCTGTCACGCGGCACTCGGGTCTCGAACTGCCAAATTACATATCTTCTTGTCTGCAGCTCAGCACCTTAACCTCTGAGCCACTGAAACCCACCTCCAAATGGGCAAAATCAACAACTGCCTGTACACCTGCTTTTTCCGTCTGGACTCCTGCCTTCTGGAATGGCCTGCCAGAAGAGGTCAGGAAACGTCCTACTCTCTTGGCCTTCCGCATACTATGGAAAACTGAACTATTCAGGAGAGCTTTTGGTGTAGTGGTTAGGAGCACGGACTCTCATCTGGGAGTACTGGGTTTGATTCTCCACTCCTCCACTTGCAGCTGCTGGTGTGATCCTATTACGTTGTTTCCGTACCACTTACTGGGTCATGTGAATATTTATGCTATGCCTCTGTTTCTTCCTGGTTGTTCCTGACTTCTAACATCCTAACGCATTTGTCATGATCTGGGCTGTGCTACCAGAGGCCTACTAGGCCCAGAGAGCCTGGCTTAGGGCTGCCAGAGGCCCGTTCCCCGACGCCGGGGAATCGGGCCCCGGGGAAAACCCCGCCCCGGCGTGCGCGTCACCAGGAAGTGACGCTATGACGCCTGGCACGCTGGGGGCGGGACCACGGCCATACAAGGGAAAACTCTATGGTGAAGAAGTGACACATGACGTAGAGCACGTTGGGGTTGTGGCCCAGATTAGGGTTGCCAAGTGTACTTACCCTTGCTGGCGGGGGAGCCTTGCCGAGCTCGGAAGTTCTCCAAGGACGTGCGCACACGCGCCACCAGCATGTCACAAGAAGTGACGTGGCTGTGTCACCTCTGGTGACGCAGCTTCAGGGGGTGGAGTTTCTGCCATGGCAGAAATCGGGCCTCCAAAGCGGGGTTTTCCCCGCCCCCCGTCCCCACTTGGCAGCCCTAGATACACCTGAAGAAGTCACTGAAGACGTGAGCAGAGACACAGAAAAGCTCATACCCTGTCATTAGTCTTTAAGGTGCTACTGGACGTTTGGTAACGATATAATTTTTTTTTTAATTTAAAAAGTTCTTCAATAAGGCGAAAGAAACAACATTAAAAGCAGCAAACAGAAAACTTTCTGAAACAGAGCCCCATGAAAGATAGCTTCTTGCTATGAGACTTTATCACAGTCTTCTCCGGGGGCCCTAAAGCCCTCTTGCCCGGCTGTACAGACGTTCCAGAATGCCAGGGACTTGCCACACAAGTCAAAGAGCCAACCTGGAGCCTCAGGGAGCTGCTTTGCGCGGTCATTAACATTCACAGCCAGAGAGGAAAACTGCCACCGAATCAGGTTATTTCTCAGAAGCCGAAGCCTCGAGAGATGACAAAGAGGAAACAGCTTGTCAGACAAGAACCTGCTTCATCTTTACCAGACATTTAACAACACAGGCCTGGTAACTAGAAGTCAAGAGGCTGGCTGTAAATATGAGTGATGATACCGACAGCCACGGCTTGGACTACCAAGACAGAAGCCTGTAATTAAAAGGTCCCCAAACCTGAACATAAGAACATAAGAGAAGCCAATGTTGGATCAGGCCAAAGGCCCATCCAGGCCAACACTCTGTCACACAGTGGACAAAAATACCAGGTGTCATCAGGAGGTCCAGCAGTGGGGCCAGGACACTACAAGCCCTCCCACTGTTGTCCCCCTCCCAGCACCAAGAATACAGAGCATCACTTGCCTAAAGATGTAAAATTTCCGGAAAATTTGAAGCTCGGAAAAAAAAACGGGTTTTTTTCGGGAAAGAACGGAAATTTTTGGAAAAATTGAAAAAAATGCTACATTAGCATTTCTTTTGTCTTTTCTAGATTGAAAGACATTCTATTACTTTAGGAACATAAAATATGACTATGGACATTTTTACTTGGCATGAAATTATCACAACTAGCATATTAAAAATATAGCGTATCCAAACAATAATTACAAACAGAATACCCACCCACATGCAAAAACAAAACTGAAACCTTTTTATTTTCTTCTGACAATAGCACCTCCTAAAGGAAGAAATGCATCTTGTTCTTGCATTGGAGAGTTCAGTTTGTAACCTAGGACTTGCTTGTCCTCAGTGCACAGAAATTAGATCAATCTGAAATTATTTGGAAAATATTTGAACACCTTGTCTTAAAATATTTTATTTATCATGTTAAAATAAAACATTCCATAATCAATTTTTTTCTTTTGTTTTCTTTTTTCAATTTTTCCAATTTTT
>NW_015166482.1:0-17586 GCF_001447785.1 Gekko japonicus | reverse complement strand
GGCACATGACGAAGCCCCGCCCCCTGCTTCCAGCCGCCCCGCTTCCGGCCCTCATTCAGCCAGGAGGAGGCAGGAGAAGAGGGAGGGTAAGTTGCTTCCTCCCTGCCTCTCCCCACCCCTGCCTGCCTGGGGCCAGGGAGGGCCTTCGCGGGGCTTCCTTGCACTCCTGCCGGCCTTGCAGATCCACCGCTGGGCCCCTCATGGGGCTCGGCAGTGGAGCTGCAAGGCCGGCGGCGGTGGCCGGGACTGTTGGCAGCGGGGTGTGTGGCCTTATGACACACTTCCGGTGATGTCAGGGGGTGTGGCCTTATGACACACTTCTGGTGATGTCAGGGGGTGTGGCATATGCTAATGAGTTATGCTAATGAGTTCCCCTAGCTTTTTCTACGAAATGACCCCTGATCATGCACAATCTACCAGTAGCGCAATCTCTAGGTGAGAAGAACTTTGCAAATACATGACATTTGCATACGGTGTTGTCTTGCACAATTTGCACTGGGGATAGGGGTAAATGTAGGGTTGTCAGCTCTGGGTTGGGAAATACCTGGAGATTTTGGGAGTGGAACCTGGGGTGGGCAGGGTTTGGGGAGGGGAGGGACCTCAGCGGGGTACAATGTGAAGAGTCCACCCTCCAAAGCAGCCATTCTCTCCAGGGAAACTGATCTGTCTTGTCTGGAGATCAGTTGTAACAGCAAGAGATCTCCAGGCCCCACCTGGAGGCTGGCAACCCTAGAGTGAGGGGAGATTTTTCTTTTCACAATTTGAAATATTGTGGTCTTTCTTTTCATAGAGAATGGGGGGGAGTCTGGGGAGGAAAAAAGTGGGACTTGTGTTTAAACTGCTGGCATTTTTAGAGGGTAAAAGACATTATGAGTTTGCTTTTGTCAAAGTTACATAATTTATTAACAACCTCCCCACCCTTTTTGAGCTTGTGGGAATCTCTGGGATTCTGACACAGCATCACAGACACATAATGGCTGCCGTGGGAGGCGGAGCCAACCACAAAATGACTGCCATGGCGTATCTTTCACACAGTGAAGGTCTTTGTGCCACGGCAGCAGCTGCTGCCAAAACAATATTTTCTAAAAATCTGCGCAGCCAATCTAATATCCAGTGGCCTCTGTTCCTCCTTTAATGGTGGCTCTGTTTCCATGCCCAGAAGCCGGGAAGGGCAAAAGCCCCACCCGGCCTCACCGACTTTCTAAAAACACTTTGGTTTTTTAATATATGTGCACATATGTTTGTGTGTGCACTTGGAAGTTATGGCGACCTTTGGTGACTGACTGACCCCCTACTGGGACCTGGAGGCTATTCAGAGAGGTGGCTGAATAAAGCCTGCCCCCACCTCCCGACTGCTGGTATTCCAAGGAGGTCTCCCTTCCAACTACTTGCCGGAGTCGGCCCTGCTTAGCTTCCGAGATCGGGCTTGCCCGGGCTATCCAGGTCAGGGCACTTTCTGCAAACACTTGGTGAGCACTTGGGAAGGTATCAGGGATCCCTGGGGTGAGCAATCCTCACCACTGCCTTTAAAAACAACAAAATTGTGTTACACCTTTGGTGTATGTGCCAAGCGCATAGGCCCATTTAACAGCTGGAACCGATAATCACTTAATATGGACGGAAGCGGTGAGTCAGCCAAATATACAGATGCTCCAGAGGAATAATCTATTGTGGTCCATCCTCCGTTCCTCCTTAAACGGTACTTCTGTTTCCGTGCGCAGATAGACTTTTACAGGATCTGGGGAATTGTCTATGCCCAAGAACAAAGATGTCAGGCAGCTCAAAAAAAGATAGCTTAAGGAAGCATGAACTTCCCTGCCCTCCATTAATCTCACAACAGGATCAACTACGCCAGGAACACTTTTAATGTCAGCATTAAGTGTGATTTTTTTCCGTCTTCTCCGACGGCTGAACTCACAAGCCGGTTTCATTAAAAGACCTCACGCTAATTGCACCGGCTTTTCCAGTTCATACATATAGAGTGATTCATTAATCACTCCTCCTCATTACACATCTGATCACTTCTCCATAATGCATCCGAGGGGACGCGATGACGCTTTGCCCAGAGGTAAGGAGCGGATTGCACAATTAGTTGGATGCTCTTGACCTGGATCCTTGCAAAGAGATAGAAACACACCTGTTTCTCGGTGTGTGTCTGGCAAATCCGGCATCACAACTTTTCAATCAACATGAGTTTTGTCGGCGACTTGTGACAGGCTCACACCGGTGCTCCCTCTAAGCTGAGTTAGTATGAACTAGCTCACAGTTTTGTAGGTTCCAGCTCATGCATTTTTGTCTTAGCTCTGGAAGGATGGCTCCAGAGCAAGCTAACTTATGCAGCAGCCATATCGCTCACTCACAACTGTAATGCCAGTAGCTCACAAAGTAGAATTTTGGATCCAGGTTTGAACCCCCCCTCTGCCGTGGAAACTTGCTGGGTGACCATGGGGCAGGTACTCTCTCTCGGCCTGTGTAAGGCTTGAGGAAGTCTGTTTCACTGTATCGAAAGAAGTTTAATGATTATCGTATGCCGTTGTGTGTAGTATAGCCAGGGGATCCTAAGATTGTCTGGCAGCCTGAAGTTCTAGCCCTTTTGGTATTATGCACCACTAGGTGGCAAGCTAGACTTGTTTTTTTAGGCAAGAGATGTTTCAGAGGTGGCTTGCCAATTCCTGCCTCTGTGTTATGGCCCTGGGATTCCTTGGAGGTCGCCCTTCCAAGTACTAGCCACAGCCATCCCTGCTTAGCTTCCAAGATCTGACGGCATCAGGCAAGGCCACAAGTTCTAGCCCATAAGTTAAGTACCAAGGTCAAGGCAGAAGAAGTATGCATGCACAGGAAACTTATACCCAGTATTAAACTTTGTTGGTCTTAAAAGTACCACTGAACTCAAACTTTGTTCTACTACTTCACAGGGTTGTTGTTGTGAGGCTACAACCAAGGAAGGATGATGTCCTGAGTTTCTTTGGGTCCCTGTTGTGGGGAAACGTGGGGTATAAAGGTCTAAATAAATAAATAATGTGGAAAACAGGGTGACAAGTTAGTTGGATCACTGGCCTCCTTACATTGTTGTTGTCTTTAAAAGCAACCATAATAAGCATTCTTAAAAATACATCTGCTTTAGTCCAATGTCATATCCAACTGCAGGCCTTGAAACTTTGCTGGAAATCTGAAATGGCCCCCTTGCAAGGAAATCGGATTCAATGTATGGATGCACAAGACTTCTATGAAAGGTGATAAAGGAATCCTCTATAACCATCCTTGGGTTTGTGAGCAGACCGCAATAAATCCATTATTGTTTCTAGCGTGGTGACATTGGGTTGCCAGGTCCGGGTTGGGAAATACCTGGAGATTTTGAGGGTGGAGCCTGTGGAGGTTGGGGTTTGGGGAGAGGCTTCAGTGAGGTGTAATCCCATGCAGTCCACCTTCCGAAGTGGCCATTTTCCTCCAGATGAACTCATCTCTGTTGCCTGGAAATCAGTTGTAATCCCAAGAAATTTCCAGCCACAACCTGGAGGCTGGCAGCACAAGGTATTCTGATCCACCCTTAGTATGTTTACTCAGAAGAAAAGCCCCACTGACTTAAATATTTCTGGGTCCACAGATGAAGGAATGGCTTAAAACCAGGGCTATTCTTGGGCAGGAACGCCCAGGAACGGAGTTCCGGCTGGCTTCAAAGTTGGCCACGCCCACTACAGCCAAAACCTCTGTGTGCACGGCTACAGAGGGAAGGCCTGGAGAGTGACTCACCCAGCAACTTCGAGGCGGGTGGGCCGGGGGGGCCCCTTTAAGGATCAGGGAGGCATTTAAATGCCTCCCTGTGCCTTCCCCAGCCTGTCCAAGGGCCGGCTTGACAAGGAAAGGCAGTTTAAACTGCCTTCCCTTCCCTTCAAGGGGGACTTGCCGGGCTCCCCACAGCCACAGGGCACCTGGGCAAGCCACGGGAAGGCAGATCAAACTGCCTCCCCTCCCCTCCAAGGGCCAGCTTGCCTGGGCTCCCCGGGGTACCCAGCAAGTCAAGGGAATGCATGGGGGTGTGGCCTAATATGCTCATAAGCTGTGCTGTCAGGGGTGTGGCCTAATATGCTCATGGGTTTCTGCTGCTGGGTGTGGCCTATTATGCTAATGAGTTCCTGCTGGGCTTTTTCTACCAAAAAAGCCCTGCTTAAAACCAAGTTAATATGAAGAGCAACTAAAACACACAGAGGACTCTAATCTAAACCCTGCTGTGGAACAGACTAAAGTCATGTGATCTTAGGGAAAGTGCACAAACAACCAGTTCCTTCACACGGGCACCTCTAAGGGAATGTCTCTAAATTACAGATTCTATCACTATGCTGAGTCAAAAGGGATTTATTCCCTGGTAAACATGTTAGCATACATACTTAAATCCTTTGAACTTTGGCTGGATCATGCCCATAGCGGGCCTGCTTCTAGGTCACCCTGCTTTTCTGCAAGGGTAAGACATGCATATTGATTTATGATCCATTACTTTATATGCGCGCCTGCAAATCCCGCGCAAGCAAGTTATCTGCCCAATGAAACTTTTTTAAAAAGGAAAAGAAAAGCAAACCCTTTTCTCAATTTGATTTCAAACAGACCTCAATGTGAAGGGAAATTCAATTACGTCAGTAATGCTGAGCACAATGAAATGACTGTCAAAAGGGGGCTTCCAAAGGTTTAAAATGTTTTCCTTTTCCCTCTAATTTAGTTACAGCAACCTCTTGTATATCTGTGTTAGTACAATCTCTTAAAAAGTAGGCCCCAGAAATCAATTTGATTACCTCTCTGAATTAAGTATGCACAAATGAGAGCAATTGAGATCGATATAAATTAGGTTAAGTACTCCACTGTGTAAAAAACCATTATGTAACAAGAAACAATCGCAGTCAAGACACAAATAAACATAGCGTAAGGGGGCAGGTTAGGATGGTAAACATATTTATCTACTTATTTCCGTCGGCTGGATGCACGTGATGCCTGCCTGTTGTTTTTAACCGAAGGAATACCCTTCCCAAAGCACTTTACGTCTCACAGCGATGCAGCCATTCAAAGGCTGTTGAGCTGCGACTGCACATCCTAGCTTCCCTAGTGGTTACTATGATTGCGAGCTCTTGGTGGGGAAATAGCTGGAGATTTTGAGAGGCGGAGCCTGGGGAGGGGAGGGACTTCAGCAAGGTACAGTGCAGCCATTTTTCTCCAAGGGAGGAGGAGGAGGAGGAGGAGATTGGATTTATACCCCGCCCTTCACTACCCAAAGGAGTCTCAGAGCAGTTTACAAACTCCTTTACCTTCCCCTCCCCACAGCCTGTGAGGTAGGTGGGGCTGAGAGAGCTCTGACAGAAACTGCTCTTTTTCAAGAACAGCTCTTATCAGAACTATGGCTTGCCCAAGGTCATCCAGCCAGGTGCAAGTGGAGGAATGGGGAATCAAACCCAGATCTCCCAGATTACAGTCTGCGCACTTAACCACTACACTAAACTGGGAACTGATTTTGGTCATCTGGAGAGCAGTTGTAATAGCAGGAGATCTCCAGGTCCCATGTGGAAGCGGGCAACCCTAGTGGTTAAGGTTGCCAACCTCCAGGTGGGGCCTGGGGACCTCCAGGAATTACAACTGATCTCCGGACAACGGAGATCAATTTCCCTGAGCTGTGGTCACAGGCAATGCTCCCTCTCAGCTGTGGAGTCTTGTGAGCAAAAATTCTACTTTGCGACCTACTGGCACTAAAGTTGGGAGCGAGCGATTGGGCTACCGCATAAATCAGTTTGCTTTGGAGACCTCCTTCCTGAGCCAAGACAAAAACGTGTGAGCCGGAGGTTGAAAAACCGTGAGCTAGCTCACACTGACTCAGATTAGAGGGAACACTGGTCACACGCACTAAATAATCCACTTTCAATGCACTTTCAATGCACTTTCCAACCAGATTTTGCCAATTCGCACAATAAAATCCAGTAGGAAAGTGCACTGAAAGTGGATTATTTGGTGTGTGTGACCGCAGAAAATGCCTGTTTTGGAAGGTGGAGTCTATGGCATTGTACCCTGCTGAGACCCCTCCCCTCCCCTCACCAAACCACACCCTCCCCAGGCTCCACCCCCCAAATCTCCAGGAACTTCCTAACCCAGAGTGGACAGCCCTACCTGGTGCAGCCTTTGGGGACGGCTCGGTGCTCAGCCTGAACCCGCTGAAGACTTCAGTTTGAAACATTACCATAGCTGTTTGGTTGCTACTGTCAAGTCTCACATTGCGTTGATGACAACCAAAGTTGAAGAAGAAGAAGAAGAAATCGGATTTATACCCCGCCCTTCACTACCCAAGGGAGTCTCAGAGCGGTTTACAAGCTCCTTTCCCTTCCCCTCCCCACAACAGAGACACCCTGTGAGGTAGGTGGGGCTGAGAGAGCGCTGACAGAAACTGTTCTTTTTCAAAAACAGCTCGGACAGAACTATGGCTTGCCCAAGGTCACCCAGCAGGTGCACATGGAGGCGTGGGGAATCAAACCCGGTTCTCCCAGATTAGAGTCCACCCACTTAACCACTACACCAAGCTGGCGCTCCTATACCAAACTGGCTCTGTAATGTGGTCACATGGGTTACCTGCCTAATGCACCTCCTAGAGTGGCCAAACTCCAGGGGGCACCTGTAGATCTCCTGCTATGACAACTGATCTCCAGGTGGCCAAGATCCGTTCCCCAGGAGAAAATGGCTGCCTTGGAAGGCGGACTCTATGGCATCATAAGAACGTAAGAGCATAAAAGAAGCCATGGTGGATCAGGCCAGTGGCCCATCCAGTCCAAGACTCTGTGTCACACAGTGGCCCAAAACCACTGAAGTCCCTCCCCTCCACAAACCCCGCCCTCCCCAGGATCCCCCCCCAAATCTCCAGGTATTTCCCAACCCAGAGCTGGCAACCCTATCTCCGACGGAATGGCTAGTCTAGCAAGTTTGGTGTAGCAGTTAAGTGTGTGGACTCTAACTTGGGAGAACCAGGTTTGGCTCCCCACTCCTCCACATGCAGCTGCTGGTGTGACCTTGGGTCAGTCACAAGTTCTCTCAGAACTGTTTTCGCATGAGCAGTCCTCGAGAGAGCTCTCTCAGCCCCACCCACCTCAGAGGGTGTGTCTGTTGTGGGGAGGGGAAGGGAAAGGAGATTGTAAACCACTCTGAGACTCCTTCGGGTAGTGAAGGGCAGGGTATAAATCCAATCTCTTCTCTTCCTCTTCCCTTCTTCTATCTACTACCTGAATAACCCATATGAGAGGTCTCCAACCTTGCTGAACCCGTGAGTTGAAATTCTGAGAATAGATAGAGGACACCAGAACAAGAACGGCCGCATGGCGGGGGGACTGAACACAGAACACTGGGAAGTTCCACAAAATATTAGCAGGTTCTAAGCCAAACGTCCTCCCGTGGGGGAGGCAGCTGTTTCAAAAAAGGTGTTTCCTGTATACAAAACAATGATGCCTCCTGGGGGAGGACTGTCTACCTCCAGGTGGGGCCTGGAGATCTCCTGTTGCGACAACTGACCTCCGGACTACAGAGATCTGTTCCCCTAGAGCAGTGGTGGCGAACCTATGGCACGGGTGCCAGAGGTGGCACTCAGAGCCCTCTCTGTGGGCACCCGTGCCATCGCCCCAGCCAGGCCCAGACCACCATTAAAGTGTCGAGTTCTCTGCCAAATAATTTTAAGTAAATGAGAGCATTTGGGATTGCTTTCCTTACTTTGTTTGGATCCTCTTAAGTTAATGTATGCGTTGTTTTTTTCTAAAGTAAAACCTCAGTATTCAGGTTAAATTGCCGTGTAGGCACTTTGCGATGAATAAGTGGGTTTTGGGTCGCAGTTTGGCCACTCGGTCTCTAAAAGGTTCGCCATCACTACCTTAGAAAGAATGACTGCTCTGGAGGGCGGATGCTATGGCATTGTACCCTGATAAGTCCCTCCCTTCCCCAAACCCCGCTCTCCCCAGCCTCCACCCCCAAAATCTCCAGGTATTTTGAAACCCAGTGCTGGCAACCCTAAGGCTACAGTCAGTTTTGGCCATGTTTGCCTGACTGTTGCTGTCGTTGGCTCGGGCGCTTTCAGAGTGTGCGCCATTTTGTGTCTCCCGGCCTGAAGGATGGATTTTTCTCTCAAGCTCTGATTCCCAGGGATTCCCGCGTCCCACCCTGTTTGCTCTCTAAAGGTTCCACAACCCATTCCATTTTTGTTATTTTGAAAACTCTCACAAACACATGAAGCTGCCTTATACCGAATCAGACTGGCCCATCAAAAATCAGTATTGTCTACTCAGACTGGCAGCGGCTCTCCTGGGTCTCAGGTGGATGCCTTTCTTATCACCTCCTACCTTGTCCTTGTAACTGAAGAGGCCAGGGATTGAACCTGGGAAGTTCTGCAGGCCAAGCAGATGCTCTGTCACTGAGCCACGGCCTCTGCCTGATATATGTGTATTTGTGTATAAGGCACTGATGTGGGTGCTCTGGGGCACAAACGACTGGGCAGAAATTTCCTCCAGGATGCAGCAGCTACTTTCTCTACTGCTGCGTGGAGAGTGCCCCTTCCTCCTTCCCCCTGCTGGTCCTTCTTATCTTTTGTGCAGATTTTGGATGGTTTGGGCTCCTCTGCAGACCTAGGGCAATTCTGCATCTAGCATGTGCTCCACATTTTCTCAGCTGGGAGGAAAAAGTGCAGCTCAAAACCACATCGAAATACCCTGGGCCAACCCCAGACAAACTGTAAAGTCACCTCTGAACGGCCCTAAAACAGCCATAAATCTATGCAGAAGGTACCATAAAAACTGATGATCAAAGGAAGCAAAAGCAGCATGGAGTGTGGAGGCTACCATAAAATCCGATGATCAAAGGAAGTGAAAGCAGCATGCAATGCAGAGGGGAATTTCTGTTCCAACCTGGGTTTGCTAAAACAAAGGAGGGAAAAGCCAGTGCAGAATCAGCCCTAGATTGCAGAAAGCAGCAGCAACAAAGCTGTATTCCTAATTTCTGAGAGGAAAGCTGTCCAGGGCCACCTTCAGTCATGTTCTAAACAAACCAGGGGAGAGCAAACACATAGGGGCAACGCCATCCTCATCCATTGCTTTTTCAGAATATCCCGGGCTGTTTTAAGTGTGCCTTGTGCGGTTGCCCGAAACTGGCTATTTCCAAATGGGTTTATTGTTGAAGAATTTGGGGTTCAGTGAACCGTGGCCTTTCTGTTCTTCTATGCCATGTAAAAGGTAAAGGTTCCCTTGCTTGAAAGCCAGTCGAATCCGACTCTAGGGTTGCGGTGCTCATCTCCGTTTCAAAGCTGAAGAGCCAGCGCTGTCTGAAGACGTTTCCGGGGTCATGTGGCCGGCATGACTAAACCCCAAGGCGCACGGAACGCTGTTACCTTCCCACCTAAGTGGTCCCTATTTATCTACTTGCAATTTCTTGCTTTCAAACTGCTAGGTTGGCAGGAGCTGGAACTAGAGATGGGAGCTCACACCGTCATGCTGCAAGCAGGTCTTGAACTGCTGAACTACTGACCTTCCACAGCCTGCAGTTCAGCGTCTTAACCCCTTGAGCCACCGCAGTAGCATGTAGGTTTTGCTATAACTGGCTTTGGTTTCTTCTTCTGAAGTCCCAAAAGCCTTTGCTTTCTTGCTGGCAGCCTAGGTGTAAAAACCCAAGGCCTTACCCTGTAAAAGCACTCTTGCCTGAATTTGTACCTGACATTTCCCATTCTCCAAGTGTTAGGCATCCACATACTGCTATGGAGATGCTGTAGCTGTCTGGGTCTTGCTGACATTGCAGTTAATATAATATATCTAGGCAAAAGTTCACCCTAGCAAAAGTTCATGTTATCACCATACGATGGGCTGGCCTAGTGCATTCTGGATTGACACTTCCATTGGTTCCTATAGACTGGAAAGAGTATAAAAATGTGGCTTTGGGCTTTGTTCTGGACAGTTTGGCCCACACCCCACTAGTGTGTGTAAGGGTCTTGGTCCTGCAGTCCAGGAATGTTTCTTGTGCTTTCTAAAAGTGTACACTGTATCAGGTATATGCTACTGAGAACTGAGTATTACTTGTGTATGGTTTTAAAGAGTTAATAAACAGTTTGAGTTTTAAGCTATAGTTCTGTCTGGTCCTTTTCCTCTGGAGGCCTGAGTTCCCTAGCCTGTCTCCATCCATCCATTGAAAAGAACCCCATGGGTTTCGGGATATTCCCCCATATTTATCTGTCCCAGGTTCAATGCTCTTGGGACATGGAGTTTCCCCCCTGTTTTCCCCTAGAATCGCAGTGCATTCATGGTTGCCGCACCTTTTCTCCAGTCTTTCGTAAACCTGCTTTGCTGTGAAGTTTTTAAAAAGTCTTGACGGCTGCCATGTGGGCGGGAAAGTTCAGATTTCCCCATCCACAGGGCAGCCATGTTCCTGACATTGCCCCCACCACGGCCATGGCCTCCCCCTACCCCCGGGGTGTGTGTTACCTTTTTAAAATGGCAACTGAATATCATACAGAGGTTCCCAAACTTATTTGGCCTACCACCCCCTTTTTAGAAAAAAAAAAAGTACTCAGCACCCCCCTGGAAATCTACCTTCAAGAAGTGGACAAAAAGATGCAGTTTGTGGATCTGCACCTGGATCGTTCCAGCACACACACACTCCGGGGGCGGTATTGCCCACTTTGGGAACCAGTGCTATAATGTTATAACAATATGTGCCACACAGTCTCTGAAACCTCATATTTCGTTTTAAAAAGTATTTCCCTGTCCCTTTTTGTTGTGGAGATATAAGAGGAAACGTATATCTGTGCAATGTAATGAGCAAGGTGCTGACTTTAAAAAATAGACCCTGGGAATTCAGAGGACTTGTTACACATATATTTTATAACGTTCCATCAATATAACAACATTCAGTGGCTGATCTGAAAAAGCTGCAGTGGCGCAGGGGAGGGGGGAGGGGCAGCGCTGGGCAACCGGGACAGGAAATTACAGGGAAGCCTGCCGTATGCCATGTCCCTTTGCTGCTGCGCCATATCAGAAGCTGCAGACAAACCTGTCCCTGTCTGGAAACCACCATGGCCTGATTGGGTTGACCCAAATGAGCTGTTCTGACTCCTTAAGCCTTTCTTTCCCAAATGCACACACCCCAACTGCTACGACTTTTACACAACCCTGTCCTTTTGCAGCCTAGCTGCGCTGAGTCCATCATTCTCACCCTCTCCCAACCAGCCACTTTTCTTCTCACATGCAAAATCAATGAAAGTCTGGTTGACTATTGAATATTTTGCCTTATTATGGGAGCTGTTTGAGATAAGAGTGCAATCCCAGACACTTTTCACATGCAAAACTCAGCCAGAAATCAATGGGAGGGTTGAGGGGGGGGGGGAAACGGACAGAAACAGACGAAGACAAAAGACCTTTTGCCTGAATTCTCCAAGCTGCTTGGGCTCAGGACTTTAGTGATAGCCCCTTGCATCAGGGCCAGGCTAAACAGGGGACTCCATTCTGCCAACAAGGTGAGCCATCCCAGGTCTTCTCGGGACCTACAGGTGAAGACAGGGCCTCTCATGAAAAATCATAGCGCCTTGCTCAGTTCCGAGGTCGATTTGCCACCTAGAGTTGATGATGGACAAATGAAACTCTGACGGTTCAGATGGCTGGCGGAACTTGCTGTTCCGTCATTTGGATCCATTCGCAAGTAACAAGAAAAGGAAGAGTCACAGGAGATAAAAAAAATAAGGCCAACATAAGAACAAAAGAGAAGCCAATGTTGGATCAGGCCAATGGCCCATCCAGTCCAACACTCTGTGTCTCACAGTGGCCAAAAATACCAGGTGCCACCAGGAGGTCCAGCAGTGGGGCCAGGACACTAGGAGCCCTCCCACTGTTGCTCTCCCCAAAGTACCAAGAATACAGAGCATCGCTTGTCACAGACCGAGAGTTCCTATCTATACCCTGTGGCTAATAGCCACTGATGGACCTCTGCTCCATATGCTTATCCAATTCCTTCTTGAAGGCCGATGGCCGATGGTGCAAAATCATGTAAAATGTATTTTATTACTCGGTTCAATTAAAATAAATATCCCTCCATGTTTCGCCAACAGGCTTTGTCA
Organism: Gekko japonicus; assembly: GCF_001447785.1. Lineage (NCBI taxonomy): Eukaryota > Metazoa > Chordata > Lepidosauria > Squamata > Gekkonidae > Gekko > Gekko japonicus. The sequence goes on along the minus strand of NW_015166482.1, from coordinate 5,489 downwards.
GGGGAATTTGTTCATCTTGCAGTTGTCTTGAAAAAACAGTCCTCTAACAATTTACTGAAAGACGAACAGATTCCCCTGACGAAGCCTGTAGGCGAAACACATAGGGATTTTTAAAAAAATGTAACTAAACGTGTCACACGGGCCGGATATCGCGCGGGGGGGGAGGCGTGGCTAATTGCCTCGGAGGAAACTAACGCGCGGCTGCCTGAGCACACGTCCCGATCGAGGTCCCGTGGTTAGGGGGGAGTTGCCGACCAGACGGGTATCCTGCAGCGCGGCACAGAAGCTGTGCCACTCCGCGCGATCGCACTAGCAATCGCTCTTTGTGCGTATGCGCTGTTGCGCAACCTGTGGAGACGGGCGCCGGATGCCACGTAAGTCCACCAGAAACGCGATCAGATGCCCGCCCTTGGCCCGCGGTTTCCGGAAACTAGTACCTCGTAAGTACTAGTTTTTAAATCCGCACATTCGGCAGGGAGCCACGGGTTCGCCACGGGAGCACTGTGCTTCCCAGATGTTGGGGTGTGATCGCGCCCGGAAAATCTGCTGGACTCCCGTGCCTCTCCCGCGGCAACTCTGCTGTGTGACCGGGGCCAATATATATTTTTACCTGATTTTGAATCATCGGCCTTAGCCTTTTAAATTATCTCTAGCATATATAACTTCCGCAAACGTTATTTTCCACTGCAAATTACTATTCCCACTTTATTTCGCTACAACCTGCTTCCATCACAAGAAAACATAAGAACATAGGAAGAGCCCTGCTGGATCAGACCATTGGTTCGTTTGGCCCAGCATCCTGTCCCACGCAGAGGGCAACCAGAAGCCCCCCGTAGGGTTGCCAGGTCTCCCACTTCCCACCCGCAACCCTTGCTGCCCACTCCCTCTTTGCCAGATAGCCATTGGCACAACAGCATTAAACCGGAAGTGATACCACTCCACTCTAGGAATCGCCAGAAACTTGATGGTTTTGTTTCTGGCCATTCCAAGAGCAGAGTGATGTCACTTCCAGGATTCCCTCCAGAAAGTGATGTAATAACATTAAGCTGACAGATCCTCCCCATGTCCCCACCCAAATCCTGCCAGTTCCCAGCCACTGCCACTGGCTGTTAACCCTAACCCAGAGGTCCCAAGCAGGGCACAGAGCCAAAGGCTTCCCCTTGTAAGACTTTTAAATCTACAGAGCGATTACCAGTTTATAACAACTTTAATATAAACAGCAACAATCGCTAAACCTTGTTCTAGAACTGGGGTCATGTGATTTTAGGGCAAGTCCTCAAACTACCAGTTCCCGAACAATCTTCGGTATAAGGGAATGTCTCTCCGTTATAAATTCCGTCACTACACCCCTGTTATTGTCCCCTCTCGTGCTGGTATTCAGAGGACCCTATTTGAGCCAACATGACGGACCTTCCTGATGCTTAAAAAGTGTATCGTCTTCTGAATGACTCCGCTACTGAAATATCAGTGAAGGTAGCCATGTTTTTACAATCAGCTATAAAGCTACGCCAGGAAAAACTATCTAAATGAGCAACACTTTGTCACAAATTGTTTTATGTAACATTATGCAATACTATGTAGTTTGCAAAATACTTGGTTTTATATGTATGGTCTTATATGGTTTTATATGTATATTTTGTTATAGTAATCCTCTTTTAAGGTATTGATTTATGCCAATAAAGGTTGACTGACTGACTGACTGACTGGTATTCAGAGGGTTACTGCCTTTCAACATGGAGTTCTACTTAGTCCTTGTGCCATTATAGCCTGTCTTCCACGAATACATCTACTCCCTTTGAAAGCCAGTTCCCTCAAACTCAAGGTGGCTTGCATAGGATTCCCAGGAGATCTATCTAGGCACTGAGCGGACCCTACTGGCTTCTCTATGTCAACATGGCCCACCAATCATTCCCTTTAGAGTGGCTTGATTAATCCCCCATGCTCTTGCAAACTGAAGAAGATGCCACCGAGTCACAACTAACTCATGGAGACCCCATCCATGGGGTGTTGCGGGCAAGAGATAAGCACGGGTGGTTTGCCATTCCCTGGCACCGGATACCGACCCTGGCCATCCTTTAGTGGTCTGCCGACCAACCCAAGTACATACCAGGGCCAACTCTGCTTAGCTTCCAACCTCTGTCTCATCCTTTGCCGTCCCCGTCTTCTTTGACCTTCAATCTTTCACAGCATCAGGATCTTCTCCAGTGAGTGCTCTCTTCTCATTTGGTGGTCAAAGTAGTTGAGCTTCAGCGTCAGTATCTGGCCTTCCAGGAAACAGTCAGGGTTGATTTCTTTTAGGATTGACTGATTTGATCTTCTTGCAGTCCAAGGGACTCTCAAGAGTCTTCTCCAGCACCATAGTTCAAAAGAATCTATTCTTCGGCGCTCGGCCTTCCTTATAGTCCAACTCTCGCAGCCATACATGACTACCGGGAATACCATTGCTTTGACCATGCGGACTTTTGTCGGCAGGGTGATGTCTCTACTTTTTATCATGCTGTTTAGGTTCGCCATCGCTTTCCTCCCAAGGAGCAGGCGTCGTTTAATTTCATGGCTGCAGTCACAGTCTGCGGTGATCTGGGATCCCAGGAGCGTGAAGTCTGTCACTACTTCCACGACTTCCCCTTCTATTTGCCAAGGAGTGATGGGGCCGGATGCCATGATCTTAGTTTTTTTGATGTTGAGCTTCAAGCCCATTTTTGCACTCTCCTCTTTTACCCTGAGCAATTTACAAGGATTGACTCTAGGGCTGCCACTCTCCAGGGGGCACCTGGAGATCTCCCGCTTTTACAGTGGATCTCCAGACGAACAACATCAGTTTCCCTGGAGAAAATGGCTGCTTTGGAGGGCGGACTCTATGGCGTTGTACCGTGCTGAGGTTTCTCCCCTGCCCAAACTCCGCCTTCTGCAGGCTCCGCCCCCCAAATCTCCAGGTATTTCCCAACCCGGAGATGGCAACCCTACTTGAGTCCATTCCAGTTTTACATCAATTTGGCCGAGCTGCTGTCTCTAGTAGAAGTCAGTCAGAGGACAGGACTCGCTGGTCACGTTTAAGCCAGTGCCATGAAACTGAAGCGAATGTTGCCAGGTCCTTCCTGGCCACCGGCAGGGGATAGGCAGGGTCGGAAGACTCCTGGAGATTTGGGGGTGTCAGCCTGGGGAGGACAGGGACCTCAGTGGGGTATGAAGCCATTGAGCCCATTCTCCAAAACATCCATTTTCTCCAGGGGAAACTGATCCCTGTTGTCTGGAGATGAGCTGTAATTCCAGGGGATCCCCAGGTCCCACCTGGAGGCTGGCATCCCTGAACTCCCACAGCCAAACCAATTGGCTAGCAAGCAGCCAGCACACAGATAAAGTGCCGGTACCAGCTTCATCACCGAAACTGCAGCAGCTTTGAGGATGACGAAAGAATGAAAGGCACAGGGCGAATTCACACGTGAGAGCCAGTTGGGTGTAGTGGTTAAGAGCAGCGGACTCCAATCTGGAGAACCGGGTTGGATTCCCCCACTCCTCCACATGCAGCTGTACTCCCCTTGATACAAAGGACGATGCGCCTATCTAAGAGAAACTTGCTATGAGGTGGTTTTAGGCCACTCTTTTCTCTTGGTTTTTTCCTCATTTGTACCACTGTGCCAACAGCAGAGGTCATTTCAGGGGGAACGCGGGGGAACGCAGTTCCCCCGGGTGAGGTACGGGGGGCGGGGCACATGATGAAGCCCCGCCCCCTGCTTCCGGCCGCCCCGCTTCCGGCCCTCATTCAGCCAGGAGGAGGCAGGAGAAGAGGGAGGGTAAGTTGCTTCCTCCCTGCCTCTCCCCACCCCTGCCTGCCTGGGGCCAGGGAGGGCCTTCACGGGGCTTCCTTGCACTCCCGCCGGCCTTGCAGGCCCACCACCGGGCCCCTCATGGGGCTCGGCAGTGGAGCTGCAAGGCCGGCAGTGGCGGCCAGGACCGTTGGGGGCGGGGTGTGTGGCCTTATGACACATTTCCGGTTATGTCAGGGGGTGTGGCCTTATGACACACTTCCGGTGATATCAGGGTGTGTGGCATATGCTAATGAGTTATGCTAATGAGTTCCCCTAGCTCTTTTTCTACAAAATGACCCCTGGCCAACAGGCAACACAAGTCAACATGTTTCTTCCCTCTTTCACAGCCAGAGTTTTTATTTTTACATTCTATTTTTTAAACAGAGGATGGAGCGGAGTTGCGTTCTGTTGCCCCAGAAGGGCGGACCAGAACCAACCAGTTGAAATGAAATCAAAAGGTTTTTTGGCTAAACTCTAGAAAGAACTTCCTGATTGTTAGAGGGGTTCCTCAGTGGAACAGGCTTCCTCGGGAGATGGTGGGCTCCTCTACTTTGGAGTTTTTAAAGCAGAGGCTAGATAGCCTTTCGACAGCAATGCTGATTCTGTGAATTTAGGAAGATTGTGAGAGGGAGGGCAGGAAGGGATGAGCCAGTGCTTGGTTCTTGTGGCCCTTTCTTATATGCCCAGGCAATGCCTTTGCCATGGTGGCTCAGAGGTTAAGACGCTGAGTTGCAGACCGGAAGGTCGGTAGTTAGCAGTTCGAGACCCCAGTGCCACGTGACGGAGTGAGCTCCCATCTCTGGCCCCAGCTCCCGCCAACCTAGCAGTTCGAAAGCAAGAAATTGCAAGCAGATAAATAGGTACTGCTTCAGTGGGAAGGTAACAGCGTTCCGTGTGCCTCGGCATTTAGTCATGCTGGCCACATGACCACGGAGAAGTCTTCGGACAGCACTGGCTCTTTTCGACTAGCTTTTGAGCAAGGGAAAACTTTACCTTTACCTAATGCCAATCACCACTTTGGGGTCAGGAAGGAATTTTCTGGAATCCTGGAGGTTCTTGCCTTCCCCTGGGCATAGGGCAGGGGGACACTGACGGAGTGGAGGGGTAGCTGTGAATGTCCTGCATTGTGCGGGGGTTGGACTAGATGACCCTTGGGATCCCTTCCAGCTCTATGATTCTATGTTTCGACTGTAGCAGGATTAATCATTTATCCCAGCAGAAACAAACATGGGCAAAACACGAAAACGTGTGCAAAACATCGGAAGCCGGAAGCCAGCAAAAGCTGAAATCCTGTATGCATGTGATGGGGTTGAAAAGCCCACTAGCTCAAATAGGAGTTAACTTAGGCTAACTGTGCACGGAATTGCAGTTCAGAGCTGCATAAAATATATCTGGGACTCCCTGTACTATGAGTTTACCTTCCATGCCCAGCACTGTTCAGGGCTAGCTCTCTAACCTTCAGAAAGGCCAGGCTTGACATTTGAAAGAAAAGCTGAAATATTTCTATAGGGAGGTCTGTTTAATGGCTAAGGTACAAACTAAACTCACTTTATAGCCCAATATAGAGCATTTTATACCGGCTTTACAAATAAGTCTACCATGGTTACCAGCCCACAAAAATGTTTATTACTCAGCTTGGCCACAAAGATCTGCGTTAGCTTTCCTTCCTTCCTTCCTTCCTTC
>NW_015166481.1:327466-332777 GCF_001447785.1 Gekko japonicus | reverse complement strand
AGAACTATGGGGCAACGTCAGGGGAAGCCTTCCGGAACAACTGGCAGGTCATGTTGGGGGGGAGGGGGGCTTGCCCAGATGGGACTACTGGTCTGATCCACCAAGAGCACCTCTGGCGTTCTCAAGTTTCCACAAGACCCCTGTTTAATCCCGCTGCTCCACAGTCTATCCCTTATAAGTGTATGCATCTCCATAGTACATGTATGATACTCCCCAAATCCTGTTGGTCTCCCAAGGAGCTACTGGACTTGAATATTGCTCTGCTACAACACACACAGGAGCTGCGGTGGCTCAAGTGGTTAAGACGCTGAACTGAAGCTGTGGAAGGTCAGTAGTTCAGCAGTTCGAGACCCGAGTGTGCCGCATGACGGAGTGAGCTCCCGTCTCTAGTTCCAGCTCCTGCCAACTTAGCAGTTGGAAAGCAAGAAATTGCAAGTAGATAAATAGGGACCACTTCGGTGGGAAGGTAACAGCGTTCTGTGTGCCTTGGTGCTTAGTCATGCTGGCCACATGACCACGGAAACGTCTTCGGACAGCGCTGGCTCTTCGGCTTTGAAACGGAGATGAGCACCGCAACCCTAGAGTCGGATTCGACTGGCTTTCAAGCAAGGGAACCTTTACCTTTACAACACACACAGTCCACTTTGGGCGCTTTCACACACACTAAACAGTGCACTTTCAATTCAATCTCAATGTACTTTGCAACCGGATTTTACTGTGTCAAATGGCAACATCCACTTGCAAACAGACATTGAAGTGGACTGAAACGGCATCGTTTGGGTCTCCCATCCTTTCCAACGGGCCTTCCAGCGTCTCCCATAGTTTCCAATGGGCAATCCCGTCCTTCCTTTTAGTACATCATCCCTTATTTGGCGTGTGCGTTTCAGCTGTCTCACTTCCCTGCAGAGTGAACTGGCTACCCTGGAGTGGATCCTGTCTGAACCCCTCTCTCTTTCCTCTCCAACTCTCTTGTCGGAGTCAGGCCTGAGTCCCTGGTCCCTGTACGCTCAGTGTGCTGCGATGTTCAACACGGCTTACGGTGGAGTCGGTTTTGTTACGGTCCTCCGCAGATTCCAGTTCTTTCCTGCTTGCGGCGCACCGGCTCTCTTTCAAGGGTTCCCGCCGCACGATCGGTGGACCCGACACAAGCCCAAGGGCTCTCCGGTAACCTTCGGGGACCTCCTCCCCAGCGGGGTCGCCTCCCCCGGCCCCCCGGCCCAGCCTCCACTCCCCGGGCCCGGCCGGATCCCTGGCCGCGCCCCTTCCCCCCCTCCCCCGCCAGTCCTACCTCGGGGCGGGGCCGCGCGCAAAGCGCCTTGCCCGGGCCCGCCTAGGCCGCCGCCGCCGCGGTGCCTCCCGGAGGCCGCTCCGTGCGCGCTGCGCCGCCACGCTCCAGCAGCCCCAGCGCCGTCCGGGTCAGTCGGGGGAAGAAGAGCCACGTCAGAGGGCAGCCGAGCGGGCCCGGAGGGGCGGATCCCGCCCGCTTTGCCCGGCCTCGCCGCCGCCTGCAAGTCGACGGGTAGTGGGCCAACGCGCATGGCGAAGGGCGGGCGCCTTCCCTGGAACGCCGTCTGGGTCCTCCAGAACTCCCGGTGTAGCTTCTTTTTTAAAAGGAGACGAGCCGGGGCGAAACGCTGTCTTATAAAGCAGAGTGTCTCTTTTTAAATTTCATTTCAAAAACAAGCTTCTAACAGTAGAAAGCCATCGGATTTCATAGATAGGCAATGGGGAGAGATTCAGATTTATGATTCCAAAAAGGGGGAAGTCCTGAGTCGTGTTACGCTGTTGCAGCCAAATTAAGCAGGAATATGGAATAGGGTTGCCAACTCCGGGTCGAAGAATTCCTGGAGATTTGAGGTGGAGTCTTGGTGGAGAATGGGGAGGGTGGGGTTTGAGGAAGAGAAGAGCCCCACTGGGGCATAATGCCATAGAGTCCACACACACACACACACCCCCAAAAAAAGGTGCCATGTTCTCCGGGGAAACTGATCTCTGTCGTCTGGAGATCAGTTGTGATTCTGGGTGATTTCCAGGCCCCACCTGGAGGTTGGCAACCATAAATCTTGAGGCATTATCTATTCCATCATTCAAACTTCTCCTGCCTCTCAGTTATTTGTAGGTTTGATCAGGGCTTTTTTTTGTAGAAAAAGTCCAGCAGGAACTCATTAGCATAACAGGCCACACCCAACAGCAGGAACTCATTAGCCTATTAGGCCATACCCCTGACAGCACAGCTCATTAGCATATTAGGCCATGCCCCCATGTTGCCAGAAGTGTCGTCATCCAGCCACACCCACCTTTTGCTTCTTATTCTGTTTACTTTTCTGTCAAAACCCTGGGCTTTTTTTGTAGCAGGAACTTCTTTGCATGTTAGGCCAATCCTAATGCGTCTCTGCTGTTGGGTGTGGCCTATTATGCTAATGAGTTCCTGCTGGGCATGGCCAGCTCAGGAGCCAGCGAGCTGGAACTCCGTTCCTGTGCGTTCCTGCCCAAAAATAGCCCTGGTTTGATTATAGATGGATCTGCCTTGCGGATGTCCACTTGGAAGGGAACTCTGACTTGCAGAGGCTTGTCCTTGTGTTGATGCTGCTGGACTCCAGTAGATTTATGCAGAAGTGGTCAAGCAGCAACTCTGGGAAGGGCACTTTCGTTTCTGGCAAAGACCCCTGTGGCAGGAAATATAGGATTAAAGGTTTGCTCTGCTTTGACAGCTTCACCTGTTGAACTTCCCCAGAGGATGCAGCTGCTCAGAGGCTGTGTGAGATCTGTTTGGGGCTGAGAGTCGGTGACCTTACTTCGCTCAGGCGACCAGACAGAGCTGCAGCAGCCTGCAAGAGAGTAGCTGGAATTGCTCACAGGCTTCTTTGAAAAACAATGTTGCTATTTTGTTTCCTAGGGAGGCTTCCTGGCCTTTTAATAGATGTAGAACAGGAAGGACACAGGAAGGTGACTTAGCCTGAGTCAGTTCACGGGTTTCTCAGGGGCATTAGTGGCCACTTTGACTGGCAGGGGCTGCCCAGAGTCTCAGACTGAGGTCTTTCCATCACCTACGACCTCGTCCTTTCAACGGGAGATGCCGGGGATTGAACCTGGCACCTTCTGCATGCCAAGCAGTTGTTCTGCCACTGAGCCACACCCTCTCCTTGTGACCTTGATTAGGGAGCGGTGGCACAGTGGGTATATCCCACTGTCTTAACATCTGAACTGTGTCAGTTCGAGCCCCGCGCTGGTGTGAGCAGCCAGCCTGTTGTCCCCAGCTCATCGTCCACCCAGCGATTCGAAAGCTTCGGCGAGTAGATAAAATGGGAACCACTCCTTAGAGAGGGTGGGCACGCCAACCTCCCTTGTGGGAGGGTGTTAGCTGACGGTTGGAGGTCCTGGTCAATGCTTGTAAAAGGCGAAACAGCTTCCCGGCTACGAAAAGAACGCCTGCAATGGATGTTCTGGCCAGGCGGTGGCAGTGTGGCGATTGACATACGGGTCCTGAGGCCTGGCCAGCAAGCAGCCGTGCGGAAAATGACGGAGCCAGCCAGAAGACGTCTACACCGGGCAGTGACGGCGCGTGCAATTAAAGTGAATATATGTTGTCTTCCCTATCCCCTACGAACATTGTTAGTCCCTTGTCTATATATGGAGTAACTGTACATCGCTTTGAGCCCACTGGGGAAAGCGATTAATAAATGGAAAGTATTATTATTATTATTGTAACTGGGAACTAACCTGGGACCTTCAGCATGCAAAGCAGGAGCACCAACACGTTTTCTCTCTCTCTCTCTCACACACACACACACACTAAATAACACACTTTCAGTACACTTTCAATGCCCTTTGCAACTGGATTTCACTGTGTCAATGATCGTTGGCTTATATCACCATGCATGCTGCAGTTTTACCGCTGGAGGTAACACGATTTGGCCCTGAAACCATCTGGGAACCATTCATGAGTGGCTAAACTCTCAGGAGGCAAAGCAAGGTGGAAGCATAGCAATAATAACATACATTCTTATAACATCCATGTTCCAAGTACGGACAGTTACAGGAGAAATATTTTGGATGGGTAGCCTATAGTTCCCGGAGCCCCCTTTCTTTGGGGGACTTGCCAGAATCTGAATACCTACCGTAAGAACTTAAATTTATTCTGTGTGTCTTTTGGTAGTAGTTTAGGTTTCAGACTGTGCAAATCTCTATTATGTATTTATTTTGGCACATCCCTGTGCTGCCCTTCCTCCAAGCAGCTAAGGCCACATATGCCATTCCCCCATTTTCTGTTATATCCTCACAACAACCCTGGGAAGGTGGTTAAGCTGAGAGCCAGTGACCATCTCCAGGTCCCCCGGTGAGCTTCATGGCAGAGTGGGGGTTCAAACTTGGGTCTCCCATGTCGTAGTTTGATGCTATAGCCACAACGCCACTGGCCCTTGACATATACCTGTGTGTGTGTTTGGTCACTGATACACTTGCAAACGGTCGCTGAAGCAGATTGAAACAGCGTTATTTAGCATTTGTGGAAGCGCCCTGAGCCAGACCCCAGAAATTCAGTGGGTGAGAAGACAATGCTCTAGTTTTGGCAGGGGGGGGGCAGTAAGGGGGGTGTCATTGAAACCTGACAGAAGTTGCAAGCACTCTCTGTCTGTCTCTCACCCAGTCTTATGCCTAGGCATTTCACTGCTCCTAAAGTAAATAGTGGTAAGCGAGCTGCTTAGAAACCGAAGACGGGCCGTGTTTTCATTTTGACTTTGTTTCCTTTTATTTCCAGCACCAGATAAGAATGACAGCTGCCTTGGACTACTTCCCCTTTTTATGGCCTAGCTGTGATTACAGATCCAGCCAGTGCCTTCTGACCCAGTGGATTGCCTTTGGAGAGAACACATTATTTCCCAACACCAGTTAGATTGGGGGGGGGGGGGGGGGGAACTGTTTCCTTGCTGCAGCATGTTAAACTTTGCATATAGAGGTAGCGGCAGGAAGTGCGGTCAAGTCGCAGCCGGCTTGTGGCGAACCCAGAGGGCAGAGGTGTCAAACTCATTCGTTACAAAGGCAAGATCTGACATAAATGTCAGTTTGTCGGGCGAGTCGCGTGCTGTAAAATGTAATGTCAGGTACCAGAGATATAAACTTTATAAAGGACACAGGCAGGGCTATTTTGGGGCAGGAACGCACAGGAATGGAGTTCCGGCTGGCTTCAGAGTTGGCCATGCCCACTACAGCCAAAACCTCTGCGTGCCTGGCTACAGAGGGAAGGCCTGGAGAGCGACAGCCCCCCCCCCAACAACTCCGAGGTGGGCAGGCTGGGGGGGGGCCCGGGAGGGGC
>NW_015166481.1:322013-327321 GCF_001447785.1 Gekko japonicus | reverse complement strand
GACGGTTTCCTTGCTGCAGCATGTTAAACTTTGCATATAGAGGTAGCGGCAGGAAGTCCGGTCAAGTCACAGCCGGCTTGTGGCGAACCCAGAGGGCAGAGGTGTCAAACTCATTCGTTACAAAGGCAAGACTGGACATAAATGTCAGTTTGTCGGGCCGAGTCGTGTGCTGTAAAATGTAATGTCAGGTACCGGAGATATAAACTTTATAAAGGACACAGGCAAACCCAATTAAGCCATTGATCCCTAGCAGTGAAAACAATTGATTTACCGGGGAACCGCAAAAGCCTGGCTCTCCCAGATCCACCCTCCCCCAGTTCTCAACCCTCCTGCATTTCCCACGGAAGCGGCGGGGCTGAGGGGAAGGACTGACGGAGAGCCTGTTTCCAAAAACTGCAGGGAGCGCTTTTTGTCCTCCCGCGACCCCTTTCCCCACATGGGCTGAGAACAGCACCAGTTGCTCACGGGCCGGATAAGAGCCCTGAACGGGCTGGTTTTGGCCTGTGGGCCGTACGTTTGACACACCTGCTGGGTGTTCAGGTATGAGACTAACAGAGGTGGTTTGCCGTTGCCTTCCTCTGCACAGCAACCCTGGATTTTCCTGGTGGCTGGTCTCCTATCCAAGTACTAACTAGGGCCGACCCTACTTAGTTTCTGAGGTAGGTGGGGCTGAGAGAGCTCTTGACAGAAACTGATCTTTTTCAAGGACAGCTCTTATCAGAACTACGGCTTGCCCAAGGTCATCCAGCCAGGTGCAAGTGGAGGAGTGGGGAATCAAACCCGGTTCTCCCCGATTAGAGTCCGCGCACTTAACCACGACACCAAACTGGCTCTCCAGTTTCAGGCTCGATTTGATCTGGAACCCTCTTATTTGTCTTTTGGGTGGTCCGTGGTATCTCTCAAACTCTTCTCCAATACCACATTCCAGCTTTCTTCCTGTCGGCCTCCTTCGTTGTCTAACTTTCACACCCATACATAGCAATGGGGAATACTGTGGTATGAATTATCTTGCTCTTGGTTGCTGGTGACGCATCCTTATGCCTTATACCAAAGGATGCAGGAAGGAAAAGGCCTTTGAGATTGCTTTTATTACACAAAGAGCCCCATCTGGTGGCTACATTAAAATGTAGCCCTGTTAATATCTCTGATAGAGCTGAGGACAGTCCTCAAAAGCATCTCAGGGGATTGGGTGTATTTATCTACAGTATTTATTTATTTTAAATAACAGCTTTCTCCTGACGTGTTAAGGACTCAGGGTGGGAGTAACAGCAATACATGCAATGCAAAAGTCATTTATTAACATAATTAAAGGAAGTAATTAGAACAAGCTCAAGCTTTCAAGCCGCCCTGTAAATTCTTTTAAATAGTTCTATTTTACAGCCTTGCTAGGAAAACCCAGTGGTAGGTACCTGCCTGCTTTCTTCTGGGTGGCAGTTCCACAGGAGCGGCAGAAAAGACCCAGGGTGTTAATGGGTTAGCCTCATTATCTACAAAAGTGTGGGTGGGGATTGCTAGAAGTTCCTGTTGTAAGGAGCACAATTGGCTAGTGGGAGAAAAGGTCCTCCAAGAATGTGGGCCCCAGATCATGAGGTATAAACACCAGCAACTTCCATTGGGCCTGGAAACAAATAAGCAGCCTGTGAACAGACTTCAGGGCCAGCTGTAGTGTTCTGATGGACAGACTTTGATAACAAATATGCAACCACATTTCGCATCTTCTAAAGTTTGTGAATAGTCTTCAAGGGTAGCCCCATGTAGAGCACTCTGCAGTAATCTAGCCTCAGTGTTGCCCTAGCATGAACCAATGTGGTCAGTTCAGACGTGTGCATAAATGTAGTTTCTGAACTAGATGCAGCTGGAAAAAGTTTTTGCTACTGTATTGTTTTTCTAACTGGAAACCTGGATCTAACAGGACTCCCAAACTTTTAACCCGAGTTGCTCAACAAAAGCTGCACCCCATCAACTGAACTACCCCTTTCAATGGATAACTTCTGCATTACAGCAGGAAAGACAGCAGGTGTGAAGAAGATAAACCACTGGCCACCCTCTTCAGACGTGATCCAGATGAAGCTGAAAGGGTGCTTCCTGACATTAGCTTGAGTCCTGAAAAAGAAGCATAGCTCTGTAGATTGGGTCACAGTCCAGGTGCAGCCATGTGCAGCGAACACATGTACAATCCACGTGCACTTCATTTTTCTGTATATACGTGTTGTCCTGTTACATTCAATGCATACACAGCTGAAGGCGTGATTGAAAGCTCACATCAGTCCAGGTACTGGATCCTCGATTTCATTTGTAAAGTGAACATATGTTGGCTCTCTCATGAACATGCACATGTGTTCAGTGCAACATGCGAATGGGGTTGGTTTGTTTCATTTCTTTTTTGCTGTCAAGTCGCAGCCAACTTAAGGTGACCCCTCACAGGGTTTCTGAGGCAAGAGATGTTCAGAGGTGGTTTGCCTTTGCCCACCTCTGTATAGAGACCCCGGACTTCTTTGGTGGTCTCCCATCCTAGCTGCAGTGGCTCAAGTGGTTAAGACACTGAACTGCAGGCTGTGGAAGGTCAGTAGTTCAGCAGTTCGAGACCCGGGTGCCGCATGACGGAGTGAGCTCCCGTCTAGTTCCAGCTCCTGCCAACCTAGCAGTTCGAAAGCAAGAAATTGCAAGAAGATAAATAGGTACCACTTTGGTGGGAAGGTAACAGTGTTCCGTGCGCCTTGGTGTTTAGTCATGCCGGCCACATGGCCATGGAAACGTCTTCAGACAGCGCTGGCTCTTCGGCTTTGAAACGGAGATGAGCACCGCAACCCTAGAGTCGGATTCGACTGGCTTTCGAGCAAGGGAACTACATGGTCAACCCCGATTAGCCTCTGATATCTGACATGATTGGGCAAGCTGGGCTATGTACTTGGCAGGGAGGTAAAATTACCAAAAAACATTCGTGTGGACTGGTGTACTACAGTAGGGATTGTTGTAGGGGAAGCGTGTGGAATGTGGTGCTTTGTGACACACATACACACACACCCAACATTTAGCTTATTTCCACATAGCAGATTTTCGTTACCCCTAAAAAAGCTGCTTTTCCTCTTCTGAAACTCACTTGGCCCTATTTTAATGAAATCTTTCCTTTTTTTCCTTTGCTTTCAGCCTCTCAAGAGGATTGTGCTGACTCTGACAACAGTGATGGAAGTTTCTTCTAAAGCACTGACTTTGTTTGCTTGTTATGTGAGCTTTTCTCCTCACCCAGCAAGGTTGGAAGTCACCTGTGGCGGACCTACTAACTGAACTTAACCCAGTGCATGTCTAATAACTTAAAACACTCTTGGTATGCTTCAGTCCAACTTTCTTTACAAACTGCAAGGAAGAAGATTCCTCAAGTTTATGGTGTTGCTCAGCAGCTCTTACGCTTTGAAATGTTTATCTTAAATCTCCTTCTCTCCAGTTTAAAACCCATTCTAGTCAGAGGATTACAGAAACAGCATCATTGAACTAATAGTACAGAGTCCACACCTCCCTTCCCAGATTAGTGTGATAGAGAATATATGGGAAACGCTTTGGAGATGCTAATAGGAACATTAAGTACTGTTACAGCTATTAACATAAGAAAAGAGATAAGACTGAACGATGGGCCAGCAGTGTTTTGACTTTCTAAAAAGTGGGCACTGTATCTCCTTTATTTGGTGTAGTTTGGTGTAGTGGTTAAGTGCGCGAACTCTAATCTGGGAGAACCGGGTTTGATTCCCCACTCCTCCACTTGCACCTGGCTGGATGACCTGGGGCAAGCCATAGTTCTGTCAGAGCTGTTCTTGAAAAAGAGCAGTTTGTGTCAGAGCTCTCTCAGCCCCACCTACCTCACAGGGTGTCTGTTGTGGGGAGGGGAAGGGAAAGGAGTTTGTAAGCCGCTCTGAGACAACTTTGGGTAGTGAAAGGTGGGGTATAAATCCAATCTCTTCTTCTTCTTATGGAAAATATCCAGCTGAGAGAGTACACTGGCATGAGTAACAGCCAGAGCCAGTGAGATCTGAGTCCAGCTTTACCTCAGAGACCAAGAAAAGTTTTGGATACCTTTGTCAGACATGAATAGGAATGGAGATCTCCGAGTCCTTTTATCCCACTCAGAAGGTGAGGGAGGTTCTTAAAGAATGCTGATAAAGGATGCAAAAGTTTGATGTGCATTGTAATCACCTTGTAATCAAGCACAGGGGACATGCATGGGGGCAAGAAATTAGCATCCACGGTGAGATAAAAATCCTATGTCCCTGTTCAGTCCTGGGTGGGGTGTCCATTGTTCTGAACTTGTGAATTAATTCGAGCTAGAAGTTATACTCCATCCTGTTTTAAAGCAAACACAGGACAGAACTCAGTGTTAAGTGTAGTTCTGTTTTAAAACAAAATGCAGGGGCGGGGACCCAGGTAGCAGCTCAGGGTCGTTACTTAAAGCGGAGACTGGCATAGGTGTGTAGATGGTCTGAAGTAACTTTCCTCCCGTATCATTTTCTTGCTAAAACTGCCACTCTCCTCCCTTCTGTTTTTAACAACCCGGGTGAATTGTTGGGCAATCTGTTTCTTTTTTCTCAGGACAATTAAAACAAAAGTTTTGGGCTGCCAATTTCTTCCCACACTGTGACACAAGGTGTTAAGTCTGCGCTCAACAAAATAGCCAGAGAGTGATTCAGCAAAACTCAGGTTTATTTCAGCTCAACGATCAACTTCTCTGACACGGTACAACTTCTCTTGATAGCCCGAACTCTGATCTAGCTTTCCATTGCAGCTTGTTCAGTATTTAAACATTCCGGGCTAATATAGCCACGCCTACTATACAGATAAACAACCTATCAGGTTGAGACAATAAGGACCAATCAGAGTCTTTCCCGCTTATATACATTTGAATCCGATTGGACGCAGTAGTCTTGAACTTCAATCCCTGTTCAAGACGAAGCTTAACATTGCTTCCCTATGAGATGATTCACAATCATCTTAATGCATTCTAGGCAGCATAGAATACATTACACAAGGGAAAAGACTTTAACAGATTTTCTTTCCCTCTTCGCCAGTCTACTCCACATCTGTAAAAAAAGGAAAAGCCAGTGGGGAAGATAGTCACAGAATTGCACTTAACCTTAACAAATCAGTACAGACCTTCAAAATGCAAGTTACCTAAAAGAGACTCTATAGAAACAGTGGCAGTTACAAGCATGGACAGCTTCAAGAGGGAATTAGATAAGCATATGGAGCAGAAGTCCATCAGTCTGGGGCAAGTGATGCACCGTGTTCTTGGTGCTTGGGGAGGCAACAGTGGGAGGGCTTC
>NW_015166481.1:313225-321741 GCF_001447785.1 Gekko japonicus | reverse complement strand
CGGAAGAGCTGGGACATCTGTGATTTATCTGAACATCTGGTGCGTGGGATAGGTCTCGTGGGAAACAGCTGACTTAAGGCTTGCATGCAGATGAAAGGATTCAAAATCAGAACCAAACCATACCAATTACTTAATATAGTTAATGCACTGAATGACTGGCCAAAGTCATTTCTGGCTCTCAAACTGCTGAAAACCTTCTGATCTGAGTTGTTCCGACACATCACAGTCTGTTGTCATTTTCACGGGCAGCAAGGGGAAGGGCAGCAAAGGAGAGTGTGAAACCTACATTGTCCAACCAGAGTAGTTAGCTTATCTTCATACCCAGGGAATTTTTTGTAGAAAAAGCCCATCAGGAACTCGTTAGCATAATAGGCCACACCCAAAAGCAGAAACTCATTAGCATGTTAGGCCACACCCCATGACACCACAGCTCATTGGCATATTAGGCCACACCCCACATGTACCAGAAGTGTGCTCATCCAGCCACACCCACCTTTTGCTTCTTATTCTGTTTACCTTGTTTGTTGTCAAAACCCAGGGCTTTTTTTGTAGCAGGAACTCCTTTGCATGTTAGGCCACACACCCCTAATGTAGCCAATCCTAATGAGTTTCTGCTGTTGGGCGTGGCCTGTTATGCTAATGAGTTCCTGCTGGGCGTGGCCAACTCGGGAGCCAGCCGGAACTCCGTTCCTGTGCGTTCCTGCCCCAAAATAGCCATGTTTCATACCAAACAGGATCACCCCAATCGGCGTTTCTGTGCACAGTGTTTCCAACTTCTCACTAGTTTTTCTAATTCTATATAAGCACAAGGCTTTCTGTATGAGCCAAATCTGGCCCTCCTCCCCGCCAGTGTTCCCTCTAAGCTCACAGATTTTTTGTCTTCGCTCAGGGAGGCTGGCTCCAGAGCAAACTAATTTATGTAGTAGTCAAACTTCTCGCTCAGAACTTTAATGCCAGTAGCTCACAAAGTAATTTTTTTGCTGTCAAGACTCCACAGCTTAAGAACATAAGAAAAGCCAATGTTGGATCAGGCCAATGGCCCATCTAGTCCAACACTCTGCCACACAGTGGCCAAAAATACCAGGTGCCCTCAGGAGGTCCAGCAGTGGGGCCAGGACACTAGAAGCCCTCCCACTGTTCCCCCCCCCGAGCACCAAGAATACAGAGCATCCCTTGCCCCAGCCTGAGAGTTCCTATCTATACCTTGTGGCTAATAGCCACTGATGGACCTCTGCTCCATATGTTTATCCAGTTCCCTCTTGAAGCTGTCCGTGCTTGTAGCCGCCACCACCTCCTGTGGCAGTGAAGTCCATGTGTTAATCACTCTTTCGGTGAAGCTTAGAAGGAGCATTGCTCCCCATTACTCTGAATCTGCGTTGCAAGTACTGCCCCGAATGGAATAGCTCATGCAAACAAGATCCATGCTTTTAAAGGTAAAGGTTCCCTTGTTAAAAAGCCAGTCGAATCTGACTCTAGGGTTGCGGTGTTCATCTCCGTTTCAAAGCCGAAGAGCCAGCGCTGTCCGAAGACGTTTCCGTGGTCATGTGGCCGGCATGACTAAACACCGAGGCGCACGGAACGCTGTTCCCTTCCCACCGAAGTGGTACCTATTTATCTACTTGCAATTTCTGGCTTTCGAACTGCTAGGCTGGCAGGATTCTGATTCTGCGTGCAAGTACAGCCCCAAATGGAATAGCTCATGCAAACAAGAACCATGCTTTTAGGGAACCAGAAAGCTCCATCCCCCCAAGCCACAAAACCGGTGTAATGATTGGAGATGTTATGTCCTGGAATGCCAGTCTGGACTATGAGCAGTGATAGTGAATTGTTTTGGTAGGACAGTGACCCAGTGGGTGCATTCAGATGCACTGTTTGATCTGGTGTCATGACAGTTTAGCAACAGATTTTATATGCACGATCACACAGTCAGCATCTGCCTCCTGTCTCCAGCCACTGGTTTCCAGCTCAAAACCCCTTTAACCTGGAGTATTTTGTTACCAGGTCCCAAAGTGGTGTTTTCTCAGCTCTCCCGTTTGAAGCTCCATTTTCCCTGTGTGATCGCTCCTCCGGTGTCAAGCCATTTCTGGTTTAAACCCCTTCCCCGTTCGGAAGCTGCCCGAGACTTCTGCTTTTTGCCCGCCAATTTTTTTAATGCATCGGCGGTGCACACATAGGCAGAGCTCCGACACCGCGTTTAGAAAACCGACATTTAAACGGTCACTTCTTTTAGCATTTAGATGAGTTCAGGAACTCATGGAGGCCATTTTTCGGGTCAAACGTTTAAAGGGAAGTCTTTTGTTGGAGGGGTTGGATTGATTCGCCCTGGTGGTTCTGCGCATGCCCCATGATAGTTTCGCCCCATTCTATGGAGGGGCGCCTATGCGCATGCGCAAACTTAGAAAAATGTTTAAAAGCCCCACCGACAGACGCTCCCGCGCTTCGGTAGTGTAGATGCTGGGGAGCGACGGGATAAGGGAGGTAAGTGTGATCATGATTATCCAGATCAAAAATAATCGTGTCAGAACCGGAGCAGTTTAAGCCGCTCCCAGCATGCCGTCTGACCGCACCCAGTGAGACACAGTTCTGCTGAGTCACTCTTTTCCCCATACAGTCCTTCCTGCTGCCTAGGAAACTCGAATCAGATGACAAAATGCCGGAATACCTGTCATCATGTCCAGTGTCCAAAATGATTGCAATTGAATTATTTCCATTAACTGTATTAAAGATCCAACATAATTTGGGTCTGATTGAACAGACATAGTAAAGCCAAGTTCCCTGATCTGATGCCAATTCGTATCTGGCTCAATCTATACAGGAAACTGGCCTGCTTCTTCCAATTATCTCTGCTTAGCTTTCAGAATTGGAAACACAACAAGAATCTTTGGGCCATTATTTGGGCACAGCAAATATGGAAGTGGATCCAGCCACCCGCCCGGGAGCCCTCCTCCACCCTAAGGAGCTTTCCTCCAGCTTAATATTTCATTTATTTATAAATTAAATTTATGGAACGGCCGATCCCTGAGTTCACAGGGCTCTGGGCAATGCACAGCAGCAAATAAAATATAACATAAACTTCACTAAGTCACAATAATAAATCATTCAATACTGTCTTAAAAACAGTTCCCAGATGGCATCCATAAATCAACTTTTAAGCAAGTTCTGGACTGTGTTGCCACCTCACACGCAGGGTAGAGAGGAGGCCAAAAGACAAGCAATGATGGAATAAAGGAAAGGGGGATGCTGAGAGAGCTCTGAGAGAACCAGAGGTCATTTCGGGGGGGAACGCGGGGGATCGCAGTTCCCCCGGGTGAGGGGCGGGGCACATGACGAAGCCCCGCCCCCTGCTTCCGGCCGCCCCACTTCCAGCCCTCATTCTGCCAGGAGGAGGCAGGAGAAGAGGGAGGGTAAGTTGCTTCCTCCCCGCCTCTCCCCACCCCTGCCTGCCTGGGGCCAGGGAGGGCCTTGGTGGGGCTTCCTCGCACTCCCGCTGGCCTTTCAGGTCCACCGCCGGGGCCCTGATGTCAGGGGGTGTGGCATATGCTAATGAGTTATGCTAATGAGTTCCCCTAGCTCTTTTTCTACAAAATGACCCCTGGGGAGAACTGCTCTTGAGAGAACAGCTCTGAGAGAACTGTGACTGACCCAAGATCATCCAGCAGGCTTCATGTGGAGGAGTGGGGAATCAAACCCGGTTCTCCTAACCACTATGCCAACCTGGCTCTCCAGTTAGAGATCAACCAGATGTTCAAGGTACAAGCTTCCGAGAGTATCTGGCAAAGAGAGTTTTGATTCTTGAAAGCTCATACCCTGGATATCTGGTTGGCCTCTAAGGTGCTACAGGACTTGAATCTGGCTCTTCTACTGCAGATCAGCAAAGCTGCCCTCTGAAGCTATCAATATACCTAGAAGCCCATTTCCTTATGTCCTGTGTGAACCAGATCACTGTGGTGAAACACTACAGAATTGGTGATTGGTCCGCTGCTAGAAATAGATCACATATGATGTGAGAATTACAACCAATCTCAGATTCTCGACACGTAGCGGTATCATGGGACACAGACTTTCTCAAACTGTACAATGTCAGGTCATTTCAAAAGGACTGCCAAGTCACTCTTTGGTTGCAAAGTCAAACAGAAATCAAGTTGCACCTTCAAGTCTAACCAGGGTCATTCCAGATTACGCTTTTGTGAGTCAGACCTCACTTCTTGAGCTGTGGGCTGCATCTGCGGTATCACGAGTTTGGATGTTCCCACATGAGTAGAGTCGCCAACCAATGCACCCTCTAAGCTAGGGGTGTCAAACATGCGGCCCGGGGGCCGGATTAAGCCCCCGGAGGGCTTCTATCAGGCCCGCAGTGGAACTGGCTGTCTTTTGCTTCTTCTTCCAGTTCTGCTGCTGCTCCATCATCGTAGGTTTGCAGCTTACAGATACACACCTGAACAGCATACTCAAGATTGCAGCAGCACAGACATTTTGATGCAATAATTTAGAGCAAGAGGTGTCAATTATCAGACACTGTTAAATAGACAAAATATTTCAAGAGTGCTGATGTTTGAAGCATGTTGTGTTTGTGTCCTTTATAAAGTTTATATCTCCGCTACCTGGCATTACGTTTTATGACACACATGGCCCAGCCCAACAAGGTCTCATTTATGTAAGATCCGGCCCTCATAACAAATGAGTTCGACACTCCTGCTCTATGCTGTGAAGTCTTGTGAGCAAAAACTCTACTTTGTGAGCTACTGGCATTAAAATTGTGAGTAAGCGATTTGGCTACTGCACAAATTAGTTTGCTCTGGACTGGAGCCATCCTTCCTGAGCTAAGACAAAAACGTGTGAACCGGAGGCTAAAAAACTGTGAGCTAGCTCACACTAACACAGCTTAGAGGGAACACTGTTGCCAACTTCCAGGTGGGACTTGGTGACCCCTGGAATTACAACGAATCTCCAGACCACAGAGATCAGTTCCCTGGGAGAAATTGGCTGCTTTGGAGGGTGGACTCTACGCTCAAAACCGCATTCTAATACCTCGGGGCAATGCCCTACAGACTGCAAAGTCAGCCCTGCATGGCCATAAATCTATGCAGAAGGTTACCATAACACCCAATGATCAAAGAAAGTGAAAGCGGCATGCAGTGTGTAGGGTGCCATAAAATCTGATGATCAAAGAGAGTGAAAGCGGCATGCGAGGCAGAGGGGGATCTCTGTTCCAACCAGTGTTCCCTCTAAGCTGAGCTATTGTGAGCTAGGCTCACAGTTTTTTAGCCTCCGGCTCACAGATTTTTGTCTTAGCTCAGGAAGGGATGGCTCCAAAGCAAACTAATTTATGCAGTAGCCAAACTGCTTGCTCACATCTTTAATGCCAGAAGCTCACAAGGTAGAATTTTTGCTCACAAGACTCCACAGCTTAGAGGGAACATTGGAACTTCCAGCGTGGGTTTCGTAAAACAATGGAGGGAAAAGCCAACGCAGGATCACCATATGGCATTATACCCTCCTGAGGTCCTTCCCCTCCTCAAACCCCGCCTTCCCCAGAGTTCACCGCCCCCCCCCCCAAGTCTCTAAGACTTTCCCAGCTTCGAGTTGACAACTTATGGGAAATTTTCTGCACAGAGAAAGCTAGCGCTTCAGGAACAAAGCTAGCCTTCAGTCCCTCTCTTGGGTGAGCTTCTCCAGCCACCAATTCTTCCAAGCCTGTTCTGAGAGCATTTGCCTTTCAGACAGTGTTCCCTCTAAGCTGAGTTTGTGTGAGCTGGCTCACAGTTTTTAAGCCTCCGGCTCACACATTTTTGCCTTAGCTCAGGAAGGAGGGCTCCAGAGCAAACTAATTTATGTAGCAGCCAAATCGCTCGCTCACAACTTTAATGCCGGGAGGTCACAAAGTAGGATTTTTGCTCACAAGACTCCACAGCTTAGAGGGAGCATTGCTTTCAGACCCTCGCTCCTATCTGTAATCTTTCTGATGCATCCGTGCAACCAGTTTTGCCCGGCAGTGTTCCCTCTAAGCTGAGTTAGTGTGAGCCAGCTCACAGGTTTTTAGCCTCCGGCTCACACATTTTTGCCTTAGCTCAGGAAGGGATGGGCTCCAGAGTAACCTAATTTATGCAGTAGCCAAGTCGCTCGCTCACAACTTTGATGCCAGTCGCTCACAAAGTAGAATTTTTGCTCACAAGACTCCACGGCTTAGAGGGAACATTGTAATGCCCAGTGTCATCTTTGGCGGCGGACAAATCGCTCACCGGCGGCGTCAAGGCTTTAAGGGCATGAATAAGTAAATAACCTCCTTTACTATCTATCAAACGGTAGATGTCTCCCTTTGCATGCAGTTATGATGCGCCTCGCATGTGCGTGTTAGGCAAACATCAGCAAGCCAGTATTAATTTTCCTCTCCCAGGCTAACGTTCCCATAATGCTTTGTAGAAAATCCACAGGGGAGAGAAGATAACGCAGAGTACAAGCACAGAGAACAGAGTACCATGAAAGCAACAAATTAGAAACTCCACTGAAGAGGGAGAGAAAAGGGTTCCCCCACCCCCCTCCTCTCCCTGGCAGTAGGATCACAGGCCCGTTCCCTCTGCCAGAGAGTTCGAGAGACTCATCTGAGAGCAAAAAGCGATTCCTTTTCAAGCAAAGGTTCTCACGACGACGGCAGCAAGCAGCTGGATTACACGGCCCAAGCGCTAGGAGGAGAAAGCCACTTCAGATAATACAGTGCAGACAATGGAGTCACCGTACCAGGAGCAGCGTAAAGTACAGGAGGGGATTGGCGACGAAGAGTATCTTGCGCACCTTGGAGAGCTCTCACATGTTGCAAAAATTTGGCAGGAAACGGTGTTCCTCTCCACGCTTGTGGCTCTACCTCTGAAACAATGAGGGTAAACCCCACATGGGAAAGAGCCGGTAACATACTGGCAATTCGTCCCCCCCCACCATAGCTAATCACCTTGCATACAAAAGCAAGAATACAATAGGCCCGAGTAATGCTTCTCTCTTACCATCGGGGAGATCATTAAGGATGAGTGAAACATTGTTATGTGGATTTTGAAACGAAGGCATAAACCTTCTTAAGAACACTTCTGTCTGCATCACTGGGGTTTTCCAACCCGCCTCCTCCATTTTTAGTGTGGAAAACAAATTCCCGACATGGTGGCGAACTTTGCCTAATAAAGGCCCCACATTGCTCCCTGCTTTGTGAGTGATATGATCTGGTATCCACTTTAATTTTTTTTTAAAGTGTTTTATGGAGCTAAGTGTCTCAAGACAAAATATTGCTGCACACGTTACAAATACGCGATAGAATTTAGTAAGGGTTTTTTAAAAAAGATTTCATTGTGATCCACCGTGCCTTTCTGTGAGTACGATACCCAAACCTTTCCCAGTATGGCCTAGCACACTGCTACAAATCAAATAGGGGATTCACTTCCCTGTGAGTTGCCTTATGTTGAGTTGGAAGTTAGGCTGACATTTTCCTTTTCAAGCAAAGGTTCTCACGACGACGGCAGCAAGCAGCTGGATTACAGGGCCCAAGCGCTAGGAGGAGAAAGCCACTTCAGATAATACAGTGCAGACAATGGAGTCACCGTACCAGGAGCAGCGTAAAGTACAGGAGGGGATTGGCGACGAAGAGTATCTTGCGCACCTTGGAGAGCTCTCACATGTTGCAAAAATTTGGCAGGAAACGGTGTTCCTCTCCACGCTTGTGGCTCTACCTCTGAAACAATGAGGGTAAACCCCACATGGGAAAGAGCCGGTAACATACTGGCAATTCGTCCCCCCCCACCATAGCTAATCACCTTGCATACAAAAGCAAGAATACAATAGGCCCGAGTAATGCTTCTCTCTTACCATCGGGGAGATCATTAAGGATGAGTGAAACATTGTTATGTGGATTTTGAAATGAAGGCATAAACCTTCTTAGGAACACTTCTGTTTGCGTCACTGGGGTTTTCTTCTCCAACCCGCCTCCTCCATTTTTAGTGTGGAAAACAAATTCCTGACATGGTGGCGAACTTTGCCTAATAAAGGCCCCACATTGCTCCCTTGCTTTGTGAGTGATATGATCTGGTATCCACTTTAATTTTTTTTAAAGTGTTTTATGGAGCTAAGCGTCTCAAGACAAAATATTGCTGCACGCTATAAATACGCGATAGAATTTAGTAAGTTTTTTTTTAAAAAAGATTTCATTGTGGTCCACTGTGCCTTTCTGTGAGTACAATACCCAAACCTTTCCCAGTATGGCCTAGCACACTGCTACAAATCAAAGAGGGGATTCACTTCCCTGTGAGTTGCCTTATGCTGAGTTGGAAGTTAGGCTGACATTGCCACTTTGTGACTGGTCCAGAGTCTATAGGGATGCTCTAGGCCAGTGGTGGCGAACCTATGGCACAGGTGCCAGAAGTGGCACTCAGAGCCCTCTCTGTGGGCACGTGTGCCATCGCCCCAGCCAGCCCCAGACCATCATTAAAGTGTCAAATTCTCTGCCAAATAATTTTAAGTAAATGAAAGCATTTGGGATT
>NW_015166481.1:309074-313197 GCF_001447785.1 Gekko japonicus | reverse complement strand
CGCTGCACACCTCACGAGGGGGAGGAGGGTGTCCCCTGCCACCTAGGGCAGGTACCCAATTTATCTACTCGCATTATGCTTATTGCGCTTTCGAACTGCTGGGTGGGCGGGAGCTGGGACTAGGGCCGGGAGTTCATCCCGGCCGCGGTGGGTTTCGAACAGCCTTAGTGGCTGTTCAGTGTTGTTACTGCAGGCGTTTAACTGCCTGCGCCACCCCTCCCTCCAAGTCACCTAGTGCGTTTCCGTGGCACAGTGGGGAATCGAACCTGGATCTCCAAGATCTTCGTTTGACACTCTCACCACTACCCCAGGGGTCCCCGATGGGGGTCCCCAATATGGCGCCCATGGGTGCCACGGTGCACGCTGACACCTTTCCTTGCACTTGCCAAGGTGCCTTTTTAGAAATTGGGAGAGGCCAGCGAGGGTTTCTGCCCCTCAAGGCCTCGTCCTGATCATCAGAGATGGCTTTGGCAGCAGCTGCCACCACAGCACAATGATCTTCATTGCATGACTGGAAGTAAGCTGCGGCAGCCATTTTCTATTGCCTCCTGCAGCAGCCATTTTGTGGCAGGCATTTCATGGGTGTGCCCACCACCAATGCTCCCTCTAAGCTGTGGAGGCTTGTGAGCAAATATTCTACTTTGTGAGCTACTGACACTAAAGTTGTGAGCGAGCAATTTGGCTGCTGCATAGATTAGTTTGCTCTGGAGTCATCCTTCCTGAGTGAAGGCAAAAATGTGTGAGCTGGAGGCTAAAAACCTGAGCTAGCTCACACTAAGCTGTGGAGGCTTGTGAGCAAATATTCTACTTTGTGAGCTACTGGCACTAAAGTTGTGAGCGAGCAATTTGGCTACTGCATAGATTAGCCATGCCTCCCCTCAGCCCCACTGGTGGCGGTGGCAGCAAGCAGGGCCTGAGTGCGAGACAGAGAGAGGGAGCCAGCCAGCAAGAGCGAGAAAGCAAGCGAGAGCCTCCTTCCTTCTCTCACCTCTACACTACGCTGGCTTCATGGGCATGAAGTATTAGCAGAGGGGAAACCATCCTGCTGTCTCTCATAGGAGAAAACACAACGGTTTCTCCTTTGGCTGTCTCTTCCTTTTGCAGTAGTGCTCAGTATCTCTTAGGCTGAATCACATGGGGAGATTTCTGAAGTGCCAGTGTTGTGTCTAAAGATTCTGCACTAATAAGGACATATTTAATTTTTCTACACCTTATGGGTGGACCCGGGGCACCTACACTGAATCCATCTCAGTGTATCATCAGTACAAGGAACTGGATCACCTCTCCTAATCCCCGTGAGGTTAGCAACAACTGGCCTGGCCCCGAATTCCTGGTGGGAGGTCTACCAAACACACAGGAAACCAGCTGATCCTTCAAAGCCAGTGGCGGGCACACAGGAGAGGTATGGAGAGGTATGCCGCAGGCTTGCTCTCTCCTAACCTCATCAGAGATCAACCCAGAGGTTTATTTTCATCCTGGAGGAAGGCAATGGCAAACCACCTCTGCTCCTCTCTTTTGCCTTGAACATCCCACGGTTGGGGCTTCCATGTAAAGGTAAAGGTTCCCTTGCCCCACCCTCCCTAGGGGGCACCTTGGTGCACCCCCAGCAAAATTCTTCTGGGTACAGGGCTGAGATTTACACCTGTTGCTACAATTTATTTATCACTTTTATATTTCACTCTGCCCCTCCCCAGTTGGGAAGAAGCGCGGCTTACAGAAAAGCTTAACCAGAAACAAAGAAAGCCCAAATCAACTCTGCTGGGTTGGCAGGAGCTGGAACTAGAGACGGGAGCTCACTCCGTCATGCGGCACACTCGGGTCTCAAACTGCTGAACTACCGACCTTCCACAGCCTGCAGTTCAGCGTCTTAACCACTTGAGCCACCACAGCTCCTTTGGGGCTTCCATGAGTCAGCTGCAAATTGACAGCATGTTCCTCTAGACTCCAAGTGAAGGGCGGGGTACAAATCCAGCCTCCTCCTCCTCCTCCTCTTCTTCTTCTTGGTATTATTTTCCTGCAGGCGGCTGCCCTCGTGACCCAACCTATTTAAAAAGGTAAAGGTTCCCTTGCTCGAAAGCCAGTCGAATCCGACTCTAGGGTTGCGGTGCTCATCTCCGTTTCAAAGCCGAAGAGCCAGCGCTGTCCGAAGACGTTTCCGTGGTCATGTGACCGGCATGACTAAACACAAAGGCGCACGGAACGCTGTTACCTTCCCACCGAAGTGGTCCCTATTTATCTACTTGCAATGTCTTGCTTTCGAACTGCTAGGTTGGCAGGAGCTGGAACTAGAGACGGGAGCTCACTCCGTCATGCGGCACCCGGGTCTCGAACTGCTGAACTACCGACCTTCCACAGCCTGCAGTTCAGCGTCTTAACCACTTGAGCCACCGCAGTTACTCCCAACCTATTTACACGACCCATATTCTGGGTGCTCCTCTCCCTTCACTGCTGGATGAGATGATTTTGTTTGTGTTTTGTTAGGTGTAATGTATCCATCTCAGACCGCGTGCGTAGCCATTTCACCACGCAGTCAGGCCAAGCGACCGAGCTTCGCTCTCAGTAACAATGGGACAAGCGGATCCTAGCCGGCACCTATCGGCAGGCTAGGCTCCCGGCCGAGAGCCTATGGAACTCTCGGCCACTGTAAATAGCCAATCACTTGTGTGTGGGTGTGTTTGGGGTGCGGGGTTGTGCACATATAAACCAGTCTGCGAGCTGGTTACTCTCGTCTTGTTCTGAGCTGAAATAAAGTATGAGAGCTGAGATCACTAGTAAGTCTCAGTACTTTTTATTAGGGCTGCCAACTCATGGTTTGAACATTCTTAGAGATTTGGGGGTGGAGCCTAGGGAGGGCGGGGTTTGCAGAGGGGATGGGCCTCTGGGGTAGACTGCATTAGAACCCATCCCCTGAAGCAGCCATTTTCTCCCAGGAAAATGATCTCTGTAGTCTGGGGATCAGTTGAAAAGAGCAAGAGTCCAGGAGCACCTTCAAGACTAACCAAAAAACTGGCAGAGTAGGAGATTTCGTGAGTCACTCACTGCTCACTCACCACTTACTGGGGACCTGTTGTAATTCTGGGAGGTCTCCAGTAGGACAAGGCACATGCAGCGTTGTGTGATGCTGTAATATCACTTCCGCAGCTTTCACGGGGAACAGAAAGCAGGGATTTAAAGGGACTCAGATTCCCTTTAAACCCCCACTTTCTGCTCCATCCATAAACTGCCACAAACTGCTTTAAAAGTTCTTGGACACTGGTGGCGGTGGCAGCAAGCGGGGCCTGAGTGCAAGACAGAGAGAGCCAGCAAGAGCGAGAAAGCAAGTGAAAGCCTCCTTCCTTCTCTCTCTCCCTCCCTTCCTCCCAACCAAGTAGGCAGACGCTCCCATGGCTGGCTGCTTGCTCACATCCCTCCCGCCTTCTCTCACACCATGACCGCAAGCTCCTGGGGTCCAGTGGCATAGGTGGGCATGTGTGTGTGGGCCAGTTTGGTGTAGTGGTTAAGTGCGTGGACTCTAATCTGGGAGAACCGGGTTTGATTCCCCACTCCTCCACTTGCAGCTGCTGGATGACCTTGGGCAAGCCATAGTTCCGGCACAGCTGTCCTTGAAAAAGAGCAGTTTCTGTCAGAGCTCTCTCAGCCCCACCTGCCTCACAGGGTGTCTGTTGTGGGGAGGGGAAGGGAGAGGAGTTTATAAACTGCTCTGAGATTCCGAGTGAAGGGCAGAGTATAAATCCAATCTCCTCCTCCTCTTCTTCTTCTTTTTCTTCTTCTTCTTCTTCCTGCCTGTGTGGCTCGAGTGGGCACTTATGCCCAGCTGAGGTCCCTCCCGTCCGTAAACCCCACCCTCCCCAGGGGGCACCTTGGTGCACCCCCAGCAAAATTCTTCTGGGTACAGGGCTGAGATTTACAGCTGTTGCTACAATTTATTTATCACTTTTAAATTTCACTCTCCCCCTCCCCAGTGGGGAAGAAGCGCGGCTTACAGAAAAGCTGAACCAGAAACAAAGAAAGCCCAAATCAACTTCCTTCCCACCCATAAGGAATCCTGCACGCTAGTCAAAAACTCTCTAGTTTGTGGAGAGCCACCTGAAATACCTTGCTCTCTTTCGTAACTGCTCGATAT
>NW_015166481.1:301358-308974 GCF_001447785.1 Gekko japonicus | reverse complement strand
AGCAAAAACTCTACTTTGTGAGCTACCAGCATTAAAGTTGTGAGCAGGCAGGTGATTTGGCTACTGCATAAATGAATTTGCTCTGGACTGGAGCCATCCTTCCTGAGCTAAGACAAAAATGTGTGAGCTGGAGGCTAAAAAACTGTGAGCTAACTCACACATACTCAGTTTAGAGGGAACACTGGTCCCGGCTGCGTTGAGGTGGTGGGCTTCAATTTCAGCAGGGGAGACCAAGTTTTTTATTGGATGCCCGCCGCCTCAGCCAAAGGTCTGGTGGAACAGCTCTATTTTACAGGCCCTGGGGAACGGCCAGGGGTAATTTCGTAGAAAAAGAGGTGCAAGAGCTCATTAGCATAACTCATTAGCATGACTTATTTGCATATGCCACAGCCCCTGACATCACCGGAAGTGTGATAGAAGGCAACACCCACCACTCAGGCTCCACTGGACTGTTTTGGATTGCTAGCTATGGGGGGGGGGATGTGCAGATCTGTCCTCGCAGAGGAGGGAGAGCTTGTACCTGAATAAAACTTGGTCTTAAAGGTGCCACTGGACCAGGGGGGCTCTGCAACTTACCTGGCTGCTTCTTGCTCTTGCTGAGGGCTGCTGGGAGCGGGGGGGCTTGTTGCATGTGCCCGTCCCCTGGGCTCTTTACTGCCGGAGCTCCGCTCCTGTGTGCTCCTGCAGGAAATGACCCCTGGGAACGGCGATAATAACAGTAATGTTTTTGAGTGCCATCAATGCGCAGGGGACTTACGGCGGCCCCAACAAGAGGCTTTCCAGGCAAGTGAGAAGCAGAGGGGGATTGCCATGGCCTTCCCCTGCAGAGTCTTCCTTGCTGGTCTCCCATCCACATACTGACCCCTGCTAAGCGTCCAAGATGTGACGAGATGGAGCTATACCACTCTGCCTTCCCTCCCAAATACATACATCGCATTGAAGTGGTCAAAGCACTTTACCAAGAGACCATTTTCATAGTATTGGTACAGGGTTTAGAGTGTTCACAGTTGTTCAAATTTGTAGTATTTCAAATCCTGACAAACAGCCCCGGTAAGTAGGATGTCATTATCCCCATTTGGCAGATAGGCAAGGTGAGGGAGGCAAAACGCTGAGAGACGGAGAGAGAGATACCCAGAGCCTGATTCTCACAGACAGTAATCCTGTATCTGAGCCAGAGGACTAGGAGCTCACATAACAATTAGGCCATCAGGGAAAAGGCTAGGCTACAACTGCCCTCCTTGAAAGCTAGCTTTCTCGGATCGGGGAACTGGTTACCACCCCATAAACTCCTGCCTGCAATATGAAGTTAAAAAAGGTAAAGGTTCCTTTGCTCTACCAAGAGACCATTTTCATAGTATTGGTACAGGGTTTAGAGTGTTCACAGTTGTTCAAATTTGTAGTATTTCAAATCCTGACAAACAGCCCCGGTAAGTAGGATGTCATTATCCCCATTTGGCAGATAGGCAAGGTGAGGGAGGCAAAACGCTGAGAGACGGAGAGAGAGATACCCAGAGCCTGATTCTCACAGACAGTAATCCTGTATCTGAGCCAGATGACTAGGAGCTCACAGAACCATTAGGCCATCAGGGGAAAGGCTAGGCTACAACTGCCCTCCTTGACAGCTAGCTTTCTCGGATCGGGGGACTGGTTACCACCCCATAAACTCCTGCCTATGATATGAAGTAGTGCAGCTCAAATACAGATTTACAGCCTCAGTTAAGAGTGGGACTATAGTGTCCCTACATTTGCTAACCTCCAGGTGGGGCCTGGACACCTTCCGGAATTACAACAGATCTCCAGACAGCAGAGATCAGTTCCTTTTTGGGGGGAGGGGATGGCTGCTTTGGAGGGTGGGCTCTATTTGTATTACACAGCATTGAGGTCCCTCCTCTCCCCAAACCCTTTCCTCCCCTGGCTCCACTCCCAGATCTCCAGGAGTTTCCCGACAAGGAGTTGGCAACCCCACTGAGGAATAATAATGGTCTGAGGGACAGAATGGGGCAACTACAGTTGACAAACTTAACCAAATGCACTTCTGGCCCACTTAAGAGGGTGTGTGCAGAGCAGAGATCGGGCTGACATGATTGTGGTAGTCTTCCGTCACTCCTTCTGCTTGCAAACTAAATGGGCGATTCTGGGGCAGCAAGAATTCGATTAAAGTTCCAAGCCGGCAATGCGGGAAACCAACTGACATTTTTATTCCTGCAATGCGGGAAACCAACTGACATTTTTACAAAAGGGAATAGGGTTGTGGCTGATTGCGCATTGATATCTTTCTTCTATGGGGTCGTTTGCTAATTTTGTAATCCACCTGGAGTCTCTGGGGGAAAGGTGGACCTCAAAGGGAATCACTCAGTGCTGCTTGCGGAATTCTTCACAAATGTGATCAATCCATATTAACCAACACATGCCTTCTGGGTTGTGTGAGCCATTACAGGCGGCAGAAAGAAAGCTGCCTATGAAAATTCCATTCTACCCAGGAAGAACTATAGGCCTCCCCTCCCAAAATCCATTTGACACAGATCCCTTTTTGTGCTATTTTCGATGGAGCAAGTACTTAAGAACATAAGAGAAGCCAATGTTGGATCAGGCCAATGGCCCATCCAGGCCAATGGATCAGGCCAATGGCCCATCCAGTCACACAGTGGCCAGAAATACCAGTGCCATCAGGAGGTCCAGCAGTGGGTTCTTCTTCTTCTTCTTCACATAACAACATAAGAGAAGCCAATATTGGATCAGGCCAATGGCCCATCCTGTCCAACACTCTGTCACACAGTGGCCAAAAATATCCAGGTGCCATCAGGAGGTCCAGCAGTGGGGCCAGGACACTAGAAGCCCTCCCACTGTTACCTCCCCGCCCCCAAGCACCAAGAATTCAGAACATCACTTGTCCCAGACTGAGAACTCCTATCTATACCTTGGGACTAATAGCCACTGATGGACAGTGACGGATGCGCAAACGAAAAATATCCAGGAGCAGAATCCGATAGCTAGAGTAGGATTTACGTACAAAATTATATACATTTGTATGTGTTGTATGACCGATTGTATCTGTGCATGCGTGCATATGTATGTGTACACAAGTTTCATTTGAAAAAACTAGTCTTCATGTCTCTGGTAGAAGGTGTGGAAATGAATGGACAGTTTATGCTATAAGATTAAAACTCAAATGATGCGTGTCAAAAATTAAGCCATTTCAGGTGGGCAGCCCTATCGGTCTGCTGTAGAAGAGCAAGATTCGAGTTCAGTAGCATCTTAAAGACTGAGCAGATGTCCAGGGTGTAAGCTTTCAAGCAGGGATGCCAGCCCCCAGGTGGGATCTGGGGATCCCCCAGAATTACAGCTCATCTCCAAACTACAGAGAGCAGTTCCCCTGGAGAAAATGGATGGTCTGGAGGATGGACTCTATGGCATTATACTCCACTGAGGTCCCCGTCCTCCCCAGGCTCCATCCCCAAATCACTAGGAGTTTCTTAACCTGGAGCTGGCAACCGTACCCCCTCAGTTTGGTGTAGTGGTTAAGTGTGCAGACTCTAATCTGGGAGAACTGGGTTTGATTCCCCACTCCTCCACTTGCACCTGGCTGGATGACCTTGGGCAAGCCGTAGCTCTGATAAGAGCTGTCCTTGAAAAAGAGCAGTTTCTGTCAGAGCTCTCTCAGCCCCACCTACCTCACAGGGTGTCTGTTGTGGGGAGGGGAAGGGAAAGGAGTCTGTAAGCCGCTCTGAGACATCTTCGGGTAGTGAAGGGCGGGATATAAATCCAATCTCCTCTTCTTCTTCTTTTTCTTCATCCCCTGCCAGTGGGCAGAGAAGACCTGGTGATCCTGCTTTCAAGAGTCAAAGCTCCCTCAGTCAGATTAAGTAGTTTCAAGTGATGTGGCCAAAGGACTCTAGAACAGGGGAGTCGAACTCATTTGTTACGAGGGCCGGATTGGACATAAATGTCACTTTGTTGGGCCAGGTCACGTGTGCCATAACATGTAATGCCAGCTACCAGAGATATAAACTGTATAAAGGACGGCAGCTGGTAAGCTCCAGGT
The DNA here is from genome assembly GCF_001447785.1 of Gekko japonicus. Lineage (NCBI taxonomy): Eukaryota > Metazoa > Chordata > Lepidosauria > Squamata > Gekkonidae > Gekko > Gekko japonicus. The sequence continues at coordinate 304,932 of NW_015166481.1, read as the reverse complement.
TGGTGTATTCTCATTGCAAGGCCTCATGGACTGAGGTGTGTGCAAAGGAAAACCCACATGGGCGGACTGGAGATCCAGCAGTGCAGCCCCGGGCAGACGCTCCCATGCTACTTGAGTGCTGCAGACGAGGTGGTTCTGCCATGCTGACGCCACAATCAGAGTGGCTCCACACACACCAACCCAAGCAGTCTCCTATTCCCTCCTTTGCACTAGTTACTCGCAGGCTGCATAAGAGCCCTGGATGGGCCGGTTCCGGCCCCCGGGCCTTATGTTTGACACTCCAGCTTTAGAATGAACCCTTCCCAATGTCCCCAACCATGTTTCTTTTCCAAGTGTGCTGCATTGGTAGCTCTGGTATTGTTCATTCTTTCCCAATTTTTTTTTTAAAATACACTTTCTGTCTTAATTTATTGGAAAAACTAACGATGTTTTCTAAAAATAACTTTGGAACTGCTAAAAAATGCAGCATTTCACTTGCAAGCCTGCACCAGCTGGAGGCTGTCTGCTTTCGAACAGACACCCTCAAGAGTCACAAATAAGGATTTTAAAAAAAATAATTAAAAAATGGTTTTTGCAAGAATGACAAACAGATTATTTTTAATCTCCGTTGCCCCAAAATATTGTACAAGGTCCCCTTCCTTTGTGAAAGACACTTTATTTTGATGGTTGTTGTTATTTCCTGACATGGTTTGATTGGAAGGGAAGGATGTCAACAGAAACGTTTTTAAGGGGTTTATATTCTGTTTTTACAAGGTTATAGTTTTAAATTTTCAGCCAAAGAAACTGATTTCCTGTACAGAGAGAGAGAGAGAGAGAGAAAAGCAAGGAAGGAAGGAAGGAAGGAAGGAAGGAAGGAAGGAAGGAAGGAAAGAAGGAAGGAAGGAAGGAAAGAAGGAAGGAAGGAAGGAAGGAAGGAAGGAAGGAGCTTCTTCACACAGTGTGTCATTAACTTATGGAATGCATTGCCAACAAGACGTGTGGACAACCAGATGCTGAAATGGCTTTAGAAAAGCATTAGAGAAATTCATGGGCTATCAACAACTATTGGGCATGGTTGTTTGGGAAGGGCTGTGGTTCAGTGGTAGAGCATCTGCTTGGCATGCAGAAGGTCCCAGGTTCAATCCCCAACCTCTCCAGTAAAGAGGCTGTGGTAGGAGATGATGTGAAAAACCTTGACTGAGACCGTAGAGAGCTGCTGCCAGTCTGAGTAAACAATACTGACCTTGATGGACCAAAGGTCTGGTTCACTATGTGGCAGCTTCATGTGTGTTCATAGCTATATGGAACCTCTAGACTGAGAGGCCAAATGCCACTGTGTGCCAGATTCCTTTGGAGGGGGCTAAAGCAGGGGGATACCTTGTAGCTGCGGTGGCTCAAGTGGTTAAGATGCTGAACTGCAGGCTGCGGAAGGTCGGTAGTTCAGCGGTTCGAGACCCGAGTGTGCCGCATGACGTAGTGAGCTCCCGTCTCTAGTTCCAGCTCCTGCCAACCTAGCAGTTCAAAAGCAAGAAATTGCAAGTAGATAAATAGGTACCACTCCAGTGGGAAGGTAACAGCGTTCCGTGCGCCTTGATGTTTAGTCATGCCGGCCACATGACCATGGAAATGTCTTTGGACAGCGCTGGCTCTTCGGCTTTGAAACGGAGATGAGCACCGCAACCCTAGAGTTGGATTCGACTGGCTTTCGAGCAAGGGAACCTTTACCTTTACCTTTTATCTTCTTTTGATGCCACGATCATGGGCTGTCCCAGGGGGAAAGTTGGGGGGGGGGAGAACCATTTGGGCAGTCTCTGGAAGCCTAACATTAAAATTGAACCTTCTGCAAACTGCCAACCTTAAGAATTGCTTGGGAACGATCCATTTGGAAGACAGCGTGCAATCAGCACAGGACTGCCAAGATCACGACCAGTGTGCAGGATCAAATTAGAGAATGACAGAAAACCACACAAATTTGCAAGGAATGGCAGGAAATCGGCGTTCCTATGCAACTGCCCTAGGGCATCGGCAAAAATACCAACTTTTTTTTCCCAGTTTAGTGGCACAAGACTAAAAAAACTCTCCAGAGCTTCTGCCAGAGGTGGTGCCCACAGCGTGGTGCAGTTGCAGCTGCGTTTACACAGTCCTGCGCGCGCACGCACACACATGTTACCAAGAGCACACCTTGTCATGCCAGTGGGTTCTACCATGCATTCTGTACACTCAATGTGTTCCCCCATATTATGAGATCACGTGACTTTTTCCTATTCCTCACAGTGGCCGATAACACAGCAGAGAATCCCCTAGTGCTTGGCTATATGGGAAAAGGGGGCTTCGCAGCTGCTTGTCAGTTTCAAAAAAGAGCCAGTTTCAACAGACAGTTTTCCCCCTTTGCCTGCATGCCTTTCCGTTCCCTTTCACTCAATGAACTAATGCTAAAATGCATGTGCAAAACCTGAACCACGAGGATTTAAATGGAAGGTGCTTGCTGGATGCTACTGCGCCGCTGCAATAGAGCAGTTGCATAATTTAAAAAAAAAAATTGGACGCCACCCCCCCACATCACAAGTGATGTTCCCACCCCAATTGAGAAAAGTGTGGTTTTTAAAAAATTGTAGCTGCAGAATAAATACACCAGAGGAAAAAGAATGGTGTGTTAGGTGGGCACAGAATCCAAAGTCAAATTTAAAGGCTTACTGCTCAGAAAACCTGCAGTAAGATGTGTGTGTGTGATGGGCTGAAGACAAGGATTTCCCCACATCTGCTATCAAGAAAAAGGCCATAGTTCTCATGCTTAGCCCTAACCATTCAGGCTAGCCCAATCTCATCAGAGCTGGGAAGCTAAGCAGGGTTGGCCACAGTTAGTACTTGGATAGGAAATTCCCAAGGAAGACCAGAACTGCTTGGCAGAGACAGGCAATGGCAAACCACCTCTGCTCAGTTCTTGCCTTGAAAGCCCCATGGGCTCACCAAGAGTCGATTGTGACTTGACAACACGCTTTACTTAATTCTCCTGGAGCTAGGGTTGCCAAGTCCGGCCTTTGTAATAGCGGGGGGAGTCCCGGACGTCCCCGGGAGTCTCTTGGCATGCGCATGAAGTGTGCACGCCGCGATCACGGTCAGGGGCCCGAAATTTATTAGTCATCCCGGGCCCTAAGGATGACAAACTAGCCGCCACGAGGACCAGGGCTTTTTCGGTGGCGGCTCCTACCTGGTGGAATGAGCTCCCGTAGGAGATCAGGGCCCTGCGGGATGTTATGCAGTTCCGCAGGGCCTGCAAGACGGAGCTCTTCCGCCAGGCTTTCAAGTAGGAGCCGCCGCCCCTACTATACCACCACCGCCCTGAGGTCCCGATTAAACATCTACTATGGAAGAATCCTTCTGCCGTCTTCGTGGGATTTTGGACATTCGATCCGCCATTTTTTAGATTATGAATGGCACTGAGCACTTTGTTATTAGGCTTTAATATGTAGTATATGTTTTAAATTGTTCTGTATATATTGTTTTATCATGGCAAGCTGTTCTTGCCTCTGTGGGCCGCCCTGAGCCCATTGGGGAGGGCGGGGTATAAGTATGAAAATAAATAAATAAATAAATA
>NW_015166481.1:292334-301338 GCF_001447785.1 Gekko japonicus | reverse complement strand
GTCCCCCCCCCGCAACGTGCCCAACGTGATTACGTCACCTCCGGGTGATGTGTTCACACCCCGCTTTGGGGGTGGGGTCCCCCCTGGCGGCCCAATCCCTGCCCATGGGGAACGGGCCTCTCGGGTTGGGGTTTCCCCGCCCCCCGGGGGGACTTGGCAGCCCTACCTGGAGCTCACGCAGAGCCACCTAATGTCCCCCGAACACCAGTTAAGTGTGTGCTCGTAATGCAAATAAATCATAACAGTACACCGATTTCTCCCAGTCTCGCATGGAGTTAGGCCTGCCTGCATAAATATCCGCCGCGGAAATAAATCAGAGACATTAGCGAGAATCCCGCCCAATGAAACAGCGGCAAGCCTTAACAGTTATCAGGCCAGTTAACAGAATAAACCTATTAAATAAATAAATTTGCCCTCCACCAATTTATGTCACCGCCGTACTTAAAGTGAAACCTTTTAAAGGAACAGATTTACTGTGCGGGGAGATCTCCACTGGGCTGGGGTAATTACACAAAGGCGAGGCGTTACTTTTAAAGCAGATGAATGGGTCTGATACTTTTTTGATTTACTGCTAGAAAACGGGGGTGGGGGGGGTGAAGCGGTAATGACACAAAATAAGCTTTTGTAAAACTGCTTTTGGCAGACAGAAAATGTTTTGATTTACCTAAGGGCATCCATCAGGGTCCTGCGTTTTAGATCAAGGCAGAGAGTTGGCGAAGCAAATGGATATTATTTTGTCTGCGTGCGCGTGGAGGGTGGGAGCTCTGGCTTTTCTATCAGCATGTGATATTAAAGATTGGGAAGGAGAAAAAAGGGGAATCAACGCCCTGACCTGGATGACTGAGGCTGGCCTGATCTCATCCGACCTCAGAAGCTAAGCAGGGTCAGCCCTGATTAGTACTCGGATTGGAGACCACCAAGGAAGTCCAAGTTTGCTACGAAAAGGCAGGTGATGGTAAACCATCTCTTGCCTTGAAAACCCTACAAGGTTGCCAGAAGTCAGGTGCTAATTAATTAGTTAATTATCGTATGGCGTTGTGTGTAGAATAGCCAGGAGATCCAAAGACTGCCTGGCAGTCGCAAGTTCTAGCTCTTAGCGTTATGCTAATGGTGAGCTAAAGGCAAAGGTAAAGGTTTCCCTTGTTCAAAAGCCAGTCAAATCTGACTCTAGGGGGCGGTGCTCATCTGTTTCCAAGCCGAACAGCCAGCATCTCCCACTCCCGGCCTTCGATGGGGCTCCTCTCGTGCCAGCTTCGGAGGTTAGGAGTTTGGGAGTGCTCCTGGACCCCACCTTAACGATGGAGGCCCAGGTGGCAGCCACTGCCAGAGCAGCCTTCTATCATCTACGGCTGGTGCGGCAGTTGGTCCCCTTCCTCAGCCGCGACGATCTGGCCACAGTGATCCATGCGACGGTTACCTCGAGGCTAGACTACTGTAACGCTCTCTACATGGGGCTGCCTTTGACACAAATTCGGAGGCTGCAGCTGGTGTAGAATGCGGCAGGCAGGTTGTTGGTGGGTGCTCCTAAATGGGAACACATCCAACCTGTGCTGAAAGCACTGCACTGGCTGCCTATAGCATACCAGATACGCTTCAAAGTGCTGGTGCTTACCTTTAAAGCCCTACATGGCCAAGGTCCGGCATACCTGAGGGACCGCCTTTCCCCACACAGGCCCCAAAGAACACTTCAGTCGGGGTCGCAACACTCCCTGGTGACCCCGGGCCCTAAAGAGGCCAGGCTTGCTACCACGAGGGCCAGGTCCTTTTTGGTGGCGGCTCCTACCTGGCGGAATGAGCTCCCGGAAGAGATCAGGGCCCTGCGGGACCTCTTACAGTTCCACAGGGCCTGCAAGATGAAGCTCTTCCGCCAGGCTTTTGAGTAGGAGCCGCCGCCGCCACTACCACCACCATGCAACTGCAGAGCAGTATCGCCGGGTTGGGCCGATTGGTCATCTGGAACATCGTGGCCCATGGCGTCCCCCCTCTTTGATCCCTTCTTGATATGCAATAGGGGAGTGTGTATTTATAGTCTTTCATGTATCCTGTTTGATGTGAATTTTATTCTTAATGGTTTTAACCTGTCTTACCTTTACTGCACTTTGTGTCTATGTAAGACGCCCTGAGCCCGCATGCGGGGAGGGCGGGGTATAAATGAAATTAAATAAATAAATAAATAAAATGACTAGGTGCCGAGGCGCACGGAACACTGTTACCTTCCCACCGAAGCGGTACCTGTTTATCTACTTACAATTTCTTGGTTTCAAACTGCTAGGTTGGCAGGAGCTGGGACCAGAGATGGGAGCTCACTCCATCATGTGGCACACTCGGGTCTCGAACTGCCGGACTACTGGCCTTCTGGTCTGCAGCTCAGCCTCTTTCTGAGCCACCTTGGCCCCTAGTGGTGAGCTAGACTTGCTTTTGGGGGGGGCTGAGAGAGCTCTGAGAGAACTGTGACTGGCCCAAGGTCATCCAGCTGGCTTCGTGTGGAGGAGTGGGGAATCGAACTTAGGGTCTGCCAGTCTTAAACACGACACTACACTGGCTCTCAGTTGGCCGTGACCTGATGGCATTTTCCACCTCCATCAATATTTGTGGCAGATCTTGCCAGAGCCTGGAACCTAAGCAGGGTCGATCATGGTCAGGCCTTGGATTCCCGTCACCACCAAGGAAGCCCAGGCCTGCTACGCAGAGGCAGGCAATGACAACCACCTCTGCTCATCTCTTGCCCCTAAAACCCTACGGGGTGGCCATAGGTTGGCTGCGACTTGATGGCAATTTCCACCACCCCTGTGTCAACGGGATGAAGCCGACCACGATCCATTGGCTAGTCTAGCAAATGTCTTTATATCACTCCAGGATTAGGAACCTGGAGGCAATCGTGCGAATTAAGTCCACAGCATCCTTCGTGTTTCTTCTTCGAGCCCAGTTCTCTAAGAGGCACATCCGGATTTTGGAAGAGGGAGACTCCTCAACATACGTAGCTACCACACTCAAAGGCTGCAAGAACCGAGGCACAAGCCCTTTACCTCTCTCCCCCCACACCTCTAACCCTAACCCCCACACCTGTTTGTGAAGCAGATGTGAAAAATCCCGGGCTGGGTTTTGGTGCTACAGTCAAGTTAACATTCTCACGAGAAATCCTGAATGGGAAGACTTCCTGCAGTTGGAAGGAAAGGGAGAGAAAAAGCCCAGAGTTGGAAAGTATATTCAAAATCATCTCTCTCTCGAGAGCCAGTTTGGTGTAGTGGTTAAGTGCGCGAACTCTAATCTGGGAGAACCGGGTTTGATTCCCCACTCCTCCACTTGCACATGGCTGGATAGCCTTGGGCAAGCCGTAGTTCTGATAAGAGCTGTCCTTGAAAAAGAGCAGTTTCCGTCAGAGCTCTCTCAGCCCCACCCACCTCACAGGGTGTCTGTTGTGGGGAGGGGAAGGGAAAGGAGTTTGTAAGCTGCTCTGAGACACCTTTGGGTGGTGAAGGGCGGAGTATAAATCCAATCTCTTTCTTCTTCTTTTACCTCACAGGGTGTCTGTTGTGGGGAGAGGAAGGGAAAGGAGTTTGTAAGCCGCTCTGAGACACCTTTGGGTGGTGAAGGGTGGGGTATAAATCCAATCTCCTCTTCTTCTACTTCACAGGGTGTCTGTTGTGGGGAGGGGAAGGGAAAGGAGTTTGTAAGCTGCTCTGAGGCACCTTTGGGTAGTGAAGGGTGGGGTATAAATCTAATCTCTTCGTCTTCTTCTATCGAAGGACCACCTACTCCCTTATGAACCTGCCTGACCACTACAGTCCTCTTGGAAGGCCCAGCTTTGGGTGCCCCCCTCCTTCTGAGATTGGATAGGTGGCAAGCTGGGACAGGGTCTTCTCTGTCATGGCACCAAAATTCTGGAATTCTCTCTCTCCCAAGGGGATTGTCTCCTTCTGTTGCTGTCTTCTACCAGCGGGTGAAGGCTTGTTAGTTCTGTTTGGCATTCCTTCAACGATCCCTCTTCCTTAGCCAATTTTAATTGGTCTTTTAAATGTTTTGTATAGACTTTAACTCTGATTTTTAATGGTTTTCATGATGCCCGTTGGGAGGGTTGATTTTAAAATGTGATTTTTATCATGTACGTTTTAAATTGTTAACCATTTTGGTGGCCCTCATCAGGGTGGAAAGGCAGGATATCAATTTACAAATAGAGAAATAAAAATAACTTATTCAATCCAATTTGTATCGTACATTTTCTTGTGGCAAAGCCTCCTCCTTCTATGCCGGGAAGTTGGACTTGCCGTGCCAAGGACGACTAAATTTTAAAGTATTTCTTTATTTTGACTTTTATCCTCAAGTGGTTAAGATGCTGCACTGCAGGCTGTGGGAGGTCGGTAGTTCAGCAGTTCGAGACCCGGGTGCCGCATGACGGAGGGAGCTCTTGTCTCTAGTTCCAGCTCCTGCCAACCTAGCAGTTCAAAAGCAAGAAATTGCAAGTAGATAAATAGGTACCACTTCGGTGGGAAGGTAACAGCGTTCCGTGCGCCTTGGTGTTTAGTCATGCCGGCCACATGACCACGGAAACGTCTTCGGACAGCGCTGGCTCTTCAGCTTTGAAACGGGGATGAGCACCGCAACCCTAGAGTCGGATTCAACTGGCTTTCGAGCAAGGGAACCTTTACCTTTTACCAACAATACACAACAATAGAGACACAATAATTCAGTATTTAAAACAGTTCCTACTTGATTATACATGTTATTACAATTGCTAGAATATTACATGCTAAATACTGGAGAAGAAAAGAGACACCATCAAAAGAAGAAATAATAAATAAATTAATGGAAGCAGCTGAGATGGACAAGTTGACTACTTTTGAAAGGACCAAAAGAAGAAAACTTTGAAAATATGTGGTCAAGATTTTACAGGTGGATTGAAGAATATATTAAATGAACTTTGTATATAACTGGAGTGGAAACTATAAAGAACATAATAAGAACGCTGACAGTAATACATGCAAAACTTTGAAACAACATTATAAGGTGTAGAAACTTATTTGTGTTTAGAGAAAAACTTAAGAGATACTTAATGGTTAGATTCTCCTATTTTATGTTTGTGTTGTAGATTTGTTTTGTCTTGGTTATTGTATATTTGCTGTTGTTACAAAATAAAAGTAAAATGTTAAGCAAAAAAACCCACCCCCAGTTAAAACAGTATGGATTAGAACAGGTAGGGCTCTCCGTTAAAGTGCAACTGTCTCAAAAGCTGGAGCCGCCAGGCCGCTAAGATCCTCTCAATCTGGGCTGCATAGAGATGGAGAACTTCAGCAAAGGAGGCCAACTTGATTGTAAGTAGAATCTCTCACTCTCAGGGAAGAAGAGAGAGGAAGGCATTCAACAATATATCTACCATAAAGAAGATCTGAGGTGCCAAAAACAGATACAAACTGCCATGGGATAAGTTTAACATGTGCATCGGTCCCTGGTGGAAAAGGGGAAAACACAACCGTGCAGAGATCAATATACATTCTATTTGTCCTTGGACGGCTGTATTTTTTGCATTTTCTACAGACCCGGAAGCGAGGCCCTCTGGTGATTTGGAGGCATGAAAAATTCTGCACCGTACCCAACAGATTTATGTAGTTGAACACGCTAACGTCCTTTGACCCGCTTAAAAATAAATATGATCCACCAAATTGTCGTTTTTATGGGTATTTACAGCTGAGGCACTTTGTAAACTTAAGAACTAATTTCCCCCAAAGGAAATCTGTACTCTCAAATCTTGATAAATTGCTGGAAATACAAACCACTACCAGACCTGCAGTTTTTCTTCCTAGCATCCTGCATCTGCAGCAATGTATGAAGTTTCACGGGTACCAAATGTTACAGACTACGCGTTTGAAAAGTCAGGTATCGCTAGAGAGATCATCTGTTGCTTCAGATAAAAGGAAATAGCAAGCAATGAACTGGCAAATGGCTATATTTCGCAGCTATGAATTTCTTTAAAGGCAATTTGACAGAACAAAGCCAACCTCTTCCTTTACCCCTGACCCAGGAATTTCATTATCTACCTGGCTTAAAACCTTGATTTATTTATTTATTATTCATTTTCAAAGCAGCTAGTCCTCAAGACTAACACAAAGATAACATGCAGATTGGGGGTGGGGTGCTTGAGCGAGGTTGTCCTAAGCTATTGCCTGAGGGCCAGTTTAAGAACATAAGAACATAAGAGAACCGGGTTTGATTCCCCACTCCTCCACATGCAGCTGCTGGGGTGGCCTTGGGTCAGTCACAAGTTCTTTCAGAGCTGTTTTCTCAAGAGCAGTCCTTGAAAAAGCTCTCTCAGCCCCACAGGGTGTCTGTTGTGGGGAGGGGAAGGGAAAGAAGATTGTAAGCCACTCTGAGACTCCTTTAGGGGGAGAAGGGCAGGGTATAAGTCCTATCTCTCCTTCTCCTTCTTCTCACCTTTCCTCCCTGTTTTTTCCTGTCTCCCTAGAGGTTATTTCATCTGTCTTTTTCCTTTCCTGTACCTGTTTTGCTCCCTCTAGTGGTCACTTCAATATTTCATCACCGTATCACTGGTTGATTCGTGAGCACTTTGAAAGTGCTTGCATCTTTAAAAGTGCTTGCAAATAAACCAGAGACACAGTGATGAAATAACAACATGATCACTAGAGGGAGCAAAATACATGCAGAAAAAAGGGGGGGATCATGCAGATTGGGGCAAACAAGGGACACAAATAACACATGCAGAAAAACCCTGGGCTCAGATCTGCTGTCCAGAAGGAGCAGTAAGTAGGCAGCAGTAAAGTGAGAGGGCTTGGGGGTGGGGGAGTTGCGGCTGGCCTCCTGGTCAGCTGCTGTCTAACAAGGCTGAATCTTGATACTCCGCTCCGCCTGTACGCTCCTAAAGGCAGAGCGACCCAGAAAACAAATACCATTCTCAGGACAGAAACCTATCAATTTAGGTCAGGAAAGAGGTGGTGGGGATGCAGTTACCTGGACTTCCACAATCTTTGACCCATTTGCAAGCAGGCTAGATTCATGTCCAGCTAGATCAGAGCCCAGTAGCATCACAGAGACCAACAAGAGCTTGGGAGTATGAGCTGTACATAAGAACATAAGAGACGCCAATGCTGGATCAGGCCAAAGGCCCATCCAGTCCAACACTCTGTATCACACAGTGGCCAGAAATACCAGGTGCCATCAGGAGGTCCACCAGTGGGGCCAGGACATTAGAAGCCATCCCACTGTTGACCCCCCCCAAGGACAGAGCATCACTTGCCCCAGAGTCCCTATCTATACCTTGTGGCTAATAGCCACTGATGGACCTCTGCTCCATATGCTTACCTAATTCCCTTTTGAAGCCGTCCATGCTTGTAGCCGCCGCCACTTCCTGTCAAAGCTCCTTTTGTCAGAACTTTGACTCTTGAAAGCTCATACTTCAAAATTCTTGTTGGTCTCTGAAATATACTGGGTTCAGATGCGTAGAGTGATTAGCTCATGTTTATTAAGTGGTTTCAGCTCCAAAGCTCAGACAAACTTGAAGGGTCAGAGCCCTGCTTATATTCGTACCACACACCATATCCAAAACACACCCAACTACCAACGATAGGCTATTTACAAGGTATTGTTAAGCAATTGGCTATTACTAGGATCCGGGTCAATCTATTGGTTCATTCTAGGCAGGGCCGGCTCCATCTTATTTTGCACCCTAGGCGAGGATCCCTTCTGCCCTCCCCCTGTGCGCCCACCAATTTTCAAAAATAAATGCATTTTAGGAAGAATGAAAAACACAAATAATCAAGAAACTCCCAGAGTACGAGGCCGGGTGCAGTTTGGTGCCCCTAAGGGACGTCCCGCTCTAGGCGATCACCTAGTTCGCCTAGTGAGTGAGCCGGCCCTGATTCTAGTATCCTGGCCTTCTATTGTTACGCATGCTAAGCTCCGCTATTTCGTATGTCCGTTGAAAAGTCCATTTGCAAGTCCGGTTCCATCGCAATACATAACAGTCTCTAAGGTGCTACTGGACTCAAATCTGGCTCTTTTACAGCAGGCCAACTAGGGTTGCCAGACACCCCCCCCCAGTGGAGGTGGGGTTCCCCTGCTGCCGGGCTCCTCCACTCCGCCACCGATCAGCTGGCCAGCAGGGGAGAACTTGCCCTGAAAAAAGGGAGATCCATCTGACGTGCAGCGACGTGTCTACGTCATCGCCCACATGACTGGGAAGTGATGTCCATCATGTTAAAGTCATCGGAGCAACGTTCTGGTATTTGGGCAAAAACTCTATGGTAGAAGGCACATTTAACATAGAGTTTTTGCCCAAATACCAGAGCGTCACCCCGACATCCCAGAAGTGATGACATCACTTCTAGGTCATGTGGTCACTCAGTGGTGTAGACACGTCACTGCATGTCGGATGGGCCTCCCTGCTGCTCCTGGTAAGTCCCACCCCCGGCCCCAGCCCCCACCAGACGCCATGTAACGATATGAGCTTATGTTTGTATTTCTGTATAGTGGTGATGCTGCTTATTGTAACTAAGGAGCTTGTATGAAATTGTATGATTCCGATTTTGTATGCCTGATGAAAAACCATTTAGTAAAGACAACATTTATTTAAGGACTAGCGTGTTGTCTCACTTCCTGGGATATAGTGAGCGTCTCATTGGCCATCTGACCTCTGTATAGACTGGTATAGAACTTACGCACAGCCACAAACACCCAAACTTCCTTGGTAGATAACTTGGATTGGGTCTCCAGGAATTTCCTGGAGAAGTTGGCATAACAGCCAGGAGGGACTTGGCAACCCTAAGACCAACACAGCTACCCTCTGAAACAATATACATGCACAGTTCATTAGGAAGGAGTCTGAAGACCAAGAGTATTGAGGGAATAAGGCAGTTGTTTCAGACAACAAAACAAGCTCTGATCTGGTGAAAAGTACCAATCATGTCCAATTTGGGATCTTTAATCTGCTAGAGGGTTAGGCCCATAGCCAGGATTTTGTGGCTTTTGGGGCACATTTTTTTTTGGGAGGGGTGAA
>NW_015166481.1:287112-291921 GCF_001447785.1 Gekko japonicus | reverse complement strand
TTGCTCACGACTTTAATGCCAGTAGCTCACAAAGTAGAATTTTTGCTCACAAGACTCCACAGCTTAGAGAGAACATTGGTGGGGGTGATGACATCTTTCGTCAAGAAAGCTAACACTTAGGCAGAAAAACTCTCTTAAAGGAGACCAGTTGCTTAACACAGAGTTAGAAGGGATTGATGTTTTAAAAAAAGCATTCGCAGGAGAAATTCTTGTGGGGCTGTGCCAAGAAAGGGGGCAGTGACAGTATATTGTAGTATATCTGGGCAAGATGACAGCCAGGTATGATTGAGTTAGATCATACTGATCTATGGTGACAGGTTAAACTGTCATGTGACAGTGTCACCAGGTACAGAATGCAACTAGGTTGCATCAGCTTAATTAATGGTCACCATGAGTCAGCACTAGACTCTGATTGGTGCTTGTTTGTATATAAGGAGAACAGTCCTGATGTAAATGTGCACACTTGTGAATGCGTTTACTTGCGAAGCACTTTGCTGGACAGTCTCAGGATTTGGCGATCGCAAAGTGGATTGGACTGACTGTAAATATTCTGTAAATAAAAAACACTGTATATAGCTTCAAACAGCAACCTGAAACTAATATTATTTGGAAGCTTCAAGCTACGCCGTCAGGCAGAGCCCCCCAAAAGCCCCACTGTAGCTATGGGCCTGTCGATGGTGTAGTCCCACAATGGACAATGGGAACTGTACACAGTACAGCCATGAAAGCCACATCCTGCCTGAAAGAAACGAATAAGTTCAGGATAAGGAGTGTGCCTTGTTTGATAGTGATAGTACACTATTATTGTTACCAGCTCCGAGGTCCACAGTGGTGGACCCAAGGATGGCCCCCCACACACACTCCAGGCCATGTACCCACCGACACGAGGCCCCCCCCACTCCAGGCCATGTACCCACCGACACGAAATGCTTTTCTATGATTGTGTGCACCTTCCTGATTACAGCCTGACCCTCAGATACCTCCCTTACCAGGTATTTCACCTCTGTTTGGACCGCGTGTTAGACTAGAATGGTAGCAGCCAGGCAAGACTGAAATGCAAGAACAAGGACAGATCCTACCAGACAAGAGGCAGTTATCTGACATTTTTAAAAGGGCAAATCAAAAGCAATCAAGAGCCAACAAAAACACTGTTGCGTCGGCTGGGGTGATCGGCTGAGGATACGATCGCAAACCTCGCAAGTGCCGTAGTGTTTCGGTGTAAATTAAGATGCTGAAATCTCTTTGCATATTTAAGAGAGGCACTTCAAAATTAATTAATACATATTTAAGAGACGACTCCTTGAACAGCTGTTATTTACTTCCAGAGTTTCTCCACATTAACGCTGCTTTCTTTGTTCTCCTCTGAAGTTATCCAGTCTTCCGCAGCACTTTAAGAACATGCGGTGGTGTAAAACTTGAGCACTCTCCTCTCCCAGAGAGAGATGAGTCTTTCTGATAACTTAATATTTTAACATTAAACATTCAAGCAATTTTCCAAAACAGAAAGGTCAGATCCTACTCACAGCATCTGCTTGCGATAGACAAGCAGATGCTTAATGCAAACTACACAAATACTGGCAGCAGCAAACATGATCAAGGAGAGGCAATCAATCTTCCCCCGGTGGATTTTTAAAATCAGATTTACTTTGATGCTAGCCCGCTAAATCCCACAGTTAACTGGTGTGTGTGTGTGTGCACGCCTCGTAATTTAAGGCCAAATTATGGCCCTTTCCTCTGCTTCTAAAGTGCTAAGATTATGGAACTGCCATAATTGAACGGAGACACTGTGAAGCATTTGAAGTGAATTCTAAATACCTTGCACATCCAGGAGGTGGATATTGTTCCAGGCAGGGCTTTTTTTGTAGAAAAAGCCCAGCAGGAACTCATTAGCATAATAAGCCACACCCAATAGCAGAAACTCATTAGCATATTAGGCCACACCCCTGACAGCACAGCTCATTAGCACATTAGGCCGCACCCACATGTTACCAGAAGTGTGGTCATCCAGCCACACCCACCTTTTGCTTCTTATTCTGTTTACCTTGTTTGTTGTCAAAACCCAGGGCTTTTTTTGTAGCAGGAACTCCTTTGCATGTTAGGCCACACACCCCTAATGTAGCCAATCCTAATGAGTTTCTGCTGTTGGGTGTGGCCTATTATGTTTTTGTTTTTTTTCATAATAAATATTTTATTGGTTTTTCCCATCACCCACACCTAACATCATACGCTAATTATATCAGTTAACATAGACGAGCATACAGCCATAACAATTTACAATATCTCTCAATCGAGTCTCTTCCTGACAATTCTACTAAATTTTCCATTTATATAACTTCCCCCAATTTTTATCAAAAATAGCTTCATCTTTCCCTTTTAATATACCAGATAGTTTATCCATCTCAGCAATCTCAAACAATTTCTGTAACACTTCTAATTTATCAGGAATCTTGTCGGTTTTCCAGTATTTCGCATAGCTTATCCTTGCTGCTACTATACAATGCAATAACAAATTTTTCTGCTCCTTTTTAAACGTTTCAGGGATGATATTCAACAGATATATTTCTGCTTTCTTTGGTATAGCTTCTTCCAAAATTCCCTTTAACATTACAGTAATATTTTCCCAATATTTTTTGGCTTTGCTGCATGTCCACCACATGTGGAAGTATGTGCCAACTTGTTGTTTACATTTCCAACACATATTTGTTGACGATACAGAAAATTTTGCTAATCTTGAGGGGTACAAGTACCATCTATGTATGACTTTATATGTATTTTCTTTAAATGAGATTGCCCTAGTGGTCTTCATATTTGTTTCCCAAATTTTAAGCCATTTATCAGGTTCTACATCATAGCCCAGATCTTTATTCCTATTATTATGTTAATGAGTTCCTGCTGGGCGTGGCTAACTCAGGAGCCAGCCGGAACTCCGTTCCTGTGCGTTCCTGCCCCAAAATAGCCCTGGTTCCAGGTGTTTCCTTCCCCCTCTTCATTGCAGCTCATGGAGATGGCACTGCAACGGGAAAACACCTTCTTTTTCTTTTCTTCTTTTTTTAAAAAGGCAGATCTACACCACAGGTTTAAAGTGGCATAGGCCCCTTCTGCACCTAGCGTTCGCTCTGTTGTTTTACCGAACTCACACTGGAACAGAAAAATATTTGTTGACGATACAGAAAATTTTGCTAATCTTGAGGGGTACAAGTACCATCTATGTATGACTTTATATGTATTTTCTTTAAATGAGATTGCCCTAGTGGTCTTCATATTTGTTTCCCAAATTTTAAGCCATTTATCAGGTTCTACATCATAGCCCAGATCTTTATTCCTATTATTATGTTAATGAGTTCCTGCTGGGCGTGGCTAACTCAGGAGCCAGCCGGAACTCCGTTCCTGTGCGTTCCTGCCCCAAAATAGCCCTGGTTCCAGGTGTTTCCTTCCCCCTCTTCATTGCAGCTCATGGAGATGGCACTGCAATGGGAAAACACCTTCTTTTTTTCTTCTTTTTTTTTAAAAAAAAGGCAAATCTACACCACAGGTTTAAAGTGGCATAGGGCCCTTCTGCACCTAGCGTCCACTCTGTTGTTTTACCAAACCCACACTGGAACAGAAAAAGATGTGGCTCAAAGCCACGTTTAAATACCCCGGGCCAATGCTGTGCTGACTGCAGAAAAATCCCTGAAGGGCCATAATAAAACAGCCATAAATCTAAGCAGACGGTACCATAAAACCGAGAGATCAAAGGAAGTGAAACTTGCAAAGAGTGTGGACTCTACCGTAAAATCTGACAATCAAAGAAAGGGAAAGTGGCATGCAATGTAGAGGGGAATCTCTGTTCCAGCGTGGGTTCGGTAAAACAGTGGAGCGAACGCTAGATGCAGAATAGTCATTCTCCCTCTGTAGGGATCTGAAGATATGTAAGGGGAAGCTAATCTCTGCACTATTATCAAGCCACAGGTCGTAGGATTCTATGGGAGAAGCTGAGGAGGTAAAACTAGACTTAAATCGATATTATCTGCCAAATTTTGGGGAATTCTGTGGGGGGGGGACCTTATGCTGTACATAAAGAGTATAAAGAATACAGAATATGTTCAAAACTTGTTTAAACATAAATTAATATGCTATTAATAGGCCATAATGTGTTTAATGATAATACATTTATTAAAGAGTGCTATAGTATAGGAAAGTTGAGAAACTCTTGTCTAGACCTCAGGGCTGTTGAGATAGGACGCCACTTCCCTCAAGCCTCTTGCACTTGTCGGAACGCTCAAGGCGGAAGCACGGCTGTATTTCATGTAGTGTAGGAGCGGGGGCGCAGGCAATACAATGCCTGCTAGTAACATCTGTAGCGAACAGCCTCAATGGCTGTTCGAATCCCCACCACGGCCGGAGTGAGCTCCCGGCCCCCGTCCAAGCTCCCGCCAACCCAGCGGTTCGAAAGGTAACAAAACAAGTAGATAAATGGGTACCTGCCCTAGGTGGCAGGGGGCACCCACCTCCTGGTTCCGTGCCAGGAGGGGTGGCGGTCGGAGTGAGCTCCCGGCCCCCGTCCAAGCTCCCGCCAACCCAGCGGTTCGAAAGGTAACAAAACAAGTAGATAAATGGGTACCTGCCCTAGGTGGCAGGGGGCACCCACCTCCTGGTTCCGTGCCAAGAGTGTTGGCGGCGACGGAGATGGAGACAGCGGCGGCAGCAACAACAATGGCGGCGGAGTTCCTGGCGACCAGACCTGATGGAGGCGGAGCCACGGCGATGCGGGCGCAAGACGGCGCAGCACGGCAGGAACCTGAAGGACGTAAGCCGGAAGCTGCAGCC
>NW_015166481.1:225895-283790 GCF_001447785.1 Gekko japonicus | reverse complement strand
AATGCCTTCCTAGAATTGTGTTTGTAACACTTGAAAAACATTAGAATGTTTATTAGCCGATGTTCTGGGTTCTAACGGCATGGATTTCTTGAAACGCAATTTCAAAGCTGGTGATGATTTCATTAGGAAATGTGCAGTGCGACAAGAATTAGTAACTTCTGAAGTGGTTGGGGAAAATACTCTGGTCGCAGAAGGGTGGCAAGCGTCTTCCTTCACACTGTATGTATGGTGTTGCTTGTTTATTTCTCAATAAAATGTTAATTGTAAAAAAAACCCCAAACCTGTACTATACAATGCAAGTGGGACGGTGGTCTAAAATCCCTGCATTTTAATGTACTTTCCTCCAAAACAAAGCAAAAAAAAAAAAAATCTTATAAATCACACAATAAAGTTAATCCTGAAGTTTAAAAACAAACCAACAAAGGCCTAAGTTCCAAAAGCAGAATCAAATAGAATGGTCTCTACCCGCTTCTTGAATTCCATGAAAGAAGGAGCTGAACAGCTCATTAGGAGAGAAGTGGAAAGATCCAGGATGGCGATGAAGAAAACCCTGCTTGGTCTGGAGCCCAACCTGGTTTCCGCTTGATGTAGAACGTCAATGGCAGATCTTAAACTCAGGAGAGGTAGTGCTCCCCATGATATATCAGGCCCAGAAAGTTTAAAATGTCGAGATTGAAATCTGTGTTCCACACTGGGCTTGAAAACATACAGGCAACTCATGTATTTTTTTTTCCCAGTACAGGTGCCTGTGTAAATATGCTGACTTGCAGCTTCTACAAGTTGAATATGGGCATTAACGTACATGCATGACGGAGTGAGCTTCCGTCTCTAGTTCCAGCTCCTGCCAACCTAGCGGTTCGAAAGCAAGAAATTGCAAGTAGATAAATAGGTACCACTTCGGTGGGAAGGGAACAGCGTTCTGTGCACCTTGGTGTTTAGTCACGCCGGCCACATGACCACGGAAACGTCTTCGGACAGCGCTGGCTCTTCGGCTTGGAAACGGAGATGAGCACCGCAACCCTAGAGTCGGACTCGACTGGCTTTCGAGCAAGGGGAGACCTTTACCTTTTGTAAGAAAGAGGCAATGCACATTCAGTTTACAAATGAAAACGGGGACCAGTACCTGGGTAGATATGGGACTTAAATTACTGCTGTGCACGTGTTGAATTTAGCATGAGAATTACTGAGTGTCTGTATGGAAAAATACCCAATTGTACACTGTACATGGATTGTATGTGTGTTCACTCCATGTGTGCTACTGAACTCTTGCTCTCTTCTACTGTTTTAAATATGCCTCTTGATGCTTGTTTTATTCTTTTTGTAAGGTGCTCTGAATGCTCTTTCTGAACCAGAAAAGTGGGATGCATGTTTTAAAATCTATTTCTGAGTGAAGAAAAAAACTCCCACTTGTGCCCAAGAGAGGACAATTTTAGAAAATCAGACTATATTCCGCATTGCAACCAGGGGTCATTTCCTGCAGGAGCGCAGAGGGGCGGAGCTCCGGCAGTAAAGAGCCCAGGGGGCGGGCACATGCAACAAGCCCCACCCCCTGCTCCCAGCAGCCCTCAGTCAGAGCAAGAAGCAGCCAGGTAAATTGCAAAGCTCCCCCCCCAGTCCAAAACAGTCCAGTGGCACCTTTAAGACCAAGTTTTATTCAGGTACAAGCTCTCCCTCCTCTGTGAGAACAGATCTGCACATTCTCCCCCCCCCCCCAATAGCTAGCAATCCAAAACAGTCCAGTGTTGCCTTCTGACACACTTCCGGTGATGTCAGGGGGTGTGGCATATGCAAATGAGTTATGCTAATGAGCTCCTGCACCTCTTTTCCTACGAAATGACCCCTGATTGCAACCCAATCAGAACTATAGTGGCAGATGATGCTAAAAATCTCTCTCTCTGAGTTTACCAATATGATCCATAAACCGCTTCACACGATCTGAATCAATGTCATTTGCCCAGTGGCCTTCTTTCTTGAAATGTGAACCAATGATCAAGGCATTTGCACCTAAGTAGTCTTTCACATTCTCCAGAGTCACTCCAGATCCAATCAACACTGGAATCTTCACAGCACGCCCGACTTCTAGAGGAAATCAAATAGGAATCTTATCATTAACCTTGAGAAGCAGGCAGGTCAAGGTCACATTTTTTGTAGAAGTGACAAAATACAGTGCACTGGTGTTACATAATTATTTTAAGTATATGCTTCAAACATTCCAGAGATACAGGAAACTGATTTTATAAGCCACTACCGCATGAGCACACCAAATCTTAAAATGATAACTTACAGAAAAGAAATGTTATCACTCTCCAAACAGAGCAACATTTGAATACATTGCTGATGAGGATAATTGCAGATTCTCCATTACTGGTGGCCCTGAATAACATATTGGAGAAACTACTGGTTTTCTCCAGTCTTTGGAGGCAGGAGAATTGTCCTCTTTGGGGAAAGGGGGTTAGATAGATTCAGGGAGGAAAGATCCATTGATGGCTACTACACATGGTAACGAGTAAACAGGAACTTCATATTCAGAGGCAGCAAACCTCTCCAGTACTAGGAGGCATCACCGGGGAAGGCCTTGGCTCCTAGGCTATATCGGTTGGCCTTCCAGAGCAACTGGTTGGCCACTGTCTAAACCAGTATGCTGGACTACAAGGACCACTGGTTTGATCCAGCAAGCTCTACTTATATAAAGTGTTTTAACCATGGAAGACAGTAAGGTTCTAGATGCAATTCCTGATGTTTCAGTGCAAAAGACTGAGAAATTCTGTGCAAACACAACTTCGGCTGAAATGCCATGTTGAGCAGCTTTGCACATGCACAAGTAACGACATATTCTTGGGTCACGGCCTTCCGTGCATGATTTCCCCTGGAAATTGAACTCCTTTGAGCTACTGGGACAAAGATAAGTAGCAACAATGTTTCACTCCAAAGACTGTTGCTACCTGTGTGGCCAAGACGTAAACTGAGCTGGTGGGTAAACAAGCAGCCCCACTTCAAAGTACTCAACCATTGATAAGGAATTGTAAGGTTCTCAAAGATAATTCTAAGAAATGCACATCAAGGGTGGCATCTTATACTGTTATTAACCCAACGACTCCATCCCAAAAAACATATGTACTCAAAACAACTTAAAGCATTTGTAATTGGACTAGCAAACTGGGACTCTCACTGGTGTCCAGCAGTTACTGGTTTCACTCCACTTGTGCAAATGTTTTCCCTGCAGGAATACAGCAGTTCACAAGCTAAATATCCTGCTTCCTCCCTTATTAAGAGTTATGTTTTTAATTTACCTTCATTAGTAATAACCTTTAAAAAAGGTTAGGAAGAATGTCATCGTTCATGAGTTACAGCTATACAAAAATGAAGCCTTT
Source organism: Gekko japonicus (assembly GCF_001447785.1). NCBI lineage: Eukaryota > Metazoa > Chordata > Lepidosauria > Squamata > Gekkonidae > Gekko > Gekko japonicus. The sequence continues at coordinate 280,419 of NW_015166481.1, read as the reverse complement.
CCTTTTTTTATTTTAAAGAAATTGAAAAACAAGATGTCAACATGAGAAATATCATGCACGTCCACTTACATGATTATCTGCTTTACTATGATAACTACTTATACCAGACAGTAAAAACTGGCAGCCTCAACCCAAATAGCCCAGGCTAGCCTGATCTTGTCAGATCATGGAAGTTAAGCAGGGTCAGCCCTGGTCAGTACTTGGATGGGAGACCAGTGTTGCCAGGGCTATTTTTGGGCAGGAACGCATAGGAACAGAGTTCCGGCTGGCTCCTGAGTTGGCCACACCCAGCAGGAACGCATTAGCATAATAGGCCACACCCAACAGCAGAAACTCATTAGGATTGGCTACAATTAGGGGTGTGTGGCCTAACATGCAAAGGAGTTCCTGCTCCAAAAGAAAAGCCCTGGGTTTTGTCAACAAGGTAAAGAGAATAAGCAGCAAAAGGTGGGTGTGGCTGGATGACCACACTTCTGGTAACACGGGGTGTGTGGCCTAACATGCTAATGAGCTGTATTGTCATGGGTGTGGCCTAATATGCTAATGAGTCTCCGCTGTTGGGTGTGGTCTATTATGCTAATGAGTTCCTGCTGGGCTTTTTCTACAAAAAAAGCCCTGAGTGTTGCTACACAGAGTCAGGCAATGGCAAACTGTCTGTGTTTGTTTCTTGTCTTGCAAACTCTATGGGGTCGCTATGAGTGCATTACAATTTGACAGCACTTTCCACCACCAAAAGGCGGCAATGGCACAAGACAGTACCAATAATGTCCACACGCTATATAACATCAAAGGGGTAGAGTATAATCAGTTTCACATGAAATATTTTATAGGTTTCTGAAACCCTTTTAACGTCACATCCTAAAAAAAGGAAAGGAAACCTCCAAGAAAACAGAGGATGTAAGTGAACACCCAGACAGAACCTTGAATCATGCGTAATATGTGGGTAACAGGGTTGATATCAGAGCTCGCAACCTAAACAAGGACACCTCCTCTCTAGTGACGGCATATCTATAAGCTCCCAAACTCTCACCTTCCAGTTCTTTGGGATCCGCCTCCAATCCAGTTGCAGTTCCTGTCAACACGACTCCATCAGCCAGAAAGAATTCGGCAGCCTTAGCAGTCTCTGCTACACTGACATCGGCTGTCAGAGCATGAGCACTGTAAACAGCGGGAACACAATTTGTGACTTTTGGCATTCATGCCAGTAGTCTTCAGTTACGATGCACAGGATTTGCTGAGCAGCCTGGCAGCTCTACTGGAGCGCTTTGGGATACCCGTCCATTAAGCTACAGTGACCTTCACGAGACTACTCGTAACAGGCATTCTTTGAGCTTAGCAAAAACCCCCGTGGTGGTCAGGCAGTAAGAAAATTGCTCCTTGGACATTCCCAGAGGGTAACCTATAAAGCACTGCGCAGTCCTCCATGTTGTAGATTCTTCAACGTTTCTGTTACTTTAAAAGGCCTGATTGTTTGTCTCTTCCAGGGCTATTTTTGCGCAGGAACGCACAGGAATGGAGTTCCGGCTGGCTTCAGAGTTGGCCACGCCCACTACAGCCAAAACCTCTGCGTGCGTGGCTACAGAGGGAAGGCCTGGAGAGCGATACACACACCGCGGCGACTCCGAGGCCGGCAGGCCAGGGGGGCCCCTGGAAGGATTGGGGAGGCATTTAAATGCCTCCCCGTGTCTTCCCCGGCCTGTCCAAGGGCCGGCAAGCCAAGGGAAGGCATGGGGGTGTGGCCTAATAGGCTAACGAGTTTCTGCTGTTGAGTGTGGCCTGTTATGCTAATGAGTTCCTGCTGGGCTTTTTCTACAAAAAAAGCCCTGGTTGCCTCCAATTGCGTAACTTGTTGAAGACTCACTTGGACTGCACCCACATAATCCTTGGATACTGGGCTATCACTTGGCTAATGCAATAAATTTGCAACTGGATTTTCCCAGGTGGACAAGCCAATCCAGCTGCAGGCAGTTGCAATATTTTGTGATGTGTGGCTATAGCCCTGGTGAGAGAGTGGCTTTTCATCACCTGTGAGCTGGTGTCCATTTAATGTTCATAGGAGAAAAAAATTGGCTAGGAAAAGCCGGATCATGACTTCTCAAGCCAGCTTTTACCATAGCCCTTATGGCTCACAAACGACGTATCTGACAGCACCTTTTAGAACAGCTTCTGTTTACCTGTGTTTCTTCTTAACGTCAGCAAAAACTTGAACTCGGTCCGCTCCGATTTGCTTCCGGTATCTTAATAAGTCTCCAGCGCAGGCATTTACAATCCCTTCATCTGCCACGTGAGAGAAAACAAAGCCTTCGGCTCGAATAAAGTCAAGGCCTGCAAATGAAAATAAACCCAGATTACAGTGATAATGTTCAGGGGAAGGCCAGTGAGAATCAGTTAATCACGGTTCGCTACAAGATGATCCCTCAAAACGGAAAGGGATATTTCGCAAAGGGTTAGCCGTGCATTGCTGTGTCGGGTGTGTACTTAAAAGATTCAGGATTTAAATGACTACTCAGCCATGGTGTTTGCTGATTGACCTACTCACCATTTTTCTTCCTGATTTGCCATGCAAATATACATTTATTTATTTTTTTAAAAAAGAGGTAACTGCAGCGTCAGAAGCAACGATGCCAGTCCTCTTTGTTTTCCAAGGGGCAGATTGCCCCAGATGAGGGAATAACACATCACTAGGGGTATGACAGGCAACAAAAGAAAAAAGGAACTGTGCAGCAAACGGTACCCTTACATACAGGAAACCTTGTCCAGTTTTTCTCTACCATTAGGAATCTCTGCTGGCCCATGTCTGCTGGCCCATCTGCAGACTTTTTTCCCCCTGTGACAGGCTACAGTTACACTTGCCAGTTTTTACTTTACATTAGTATTTGTCAGTATAATAAAGGCTGCACTGTAAGGATAAGGAATTCCTTTCTACAGGGAGCCAGACCACTGTTCCATATAATCCAGCACTGTGTGATCAGCAAAGTCACTGCAGAGTTTCCTAGAACGGTCTTCAACTGGAGAGGTCAGGGATTCAACCACAGATCTTCTATAAAACAAAGAATGTCCTCTATCACAGGGATGCCAGCCTCCAGGTGAGACCTGGGGATCTCCTGGAATTACAGCTGATCTCCAGACTACCAAGATCAGTTCCCCTGGAGAAAATCGATGCTTTGGAGGGTGGACTCGATAGCAGTTTACCCAGGGCTCTTTTTGTAGAAAAAGACCAGCAGGAACTCATTAGCATAATAGGCCACACCCAACAGCAAAAACTCATTAACATATTAGGCCACACCCCTGACAGCACAGCTCATTAGCACATTAGGCCGCACCCCCACGTTACCAGAAGTCTGGTCATCCAGCCACGCCCACCTTTTGCTTCTTATTCTGTTTACCTTGTTTGTGGTCAAAACCCACCCAGGGCCTTTTTTGTAGCAGGAACTCCTTTGCATGTTAGGCCACACACCCCTAATGTAGCCAATCCTAATGAGTTTCTGCTGTTGGGTGTGGCCTATTATGCTAATGAGTTCCTGCTGGATGTGGCCAACTTGGGAGCCAGGGAACTCCGTTCCTATGCGTTCCTGCCCCAAAATAGCCCTGAGTTTACCCCGCTGAGGTACTCCTCAGGCTCCATCCCCAAATCTCCAGGAGTTTCCCAACCTGGACCAGGCAACCCTACCCCCCAATCCCCCACCGGTGGCTGGGGGGACCTGGCAACCCTACCTGTGAAGCATTGCAATGAGGGCTGAGAGGATACAAAACGCAAGACAGCGGTGTTTACCTTCCCATGCTAATTGCTATATCAAGAAATCAGATGCAAAAGAAATAAAGCTGGAAAAAAATACAACTCAGACTTTGCGGACGTGGATAGACTGCTCCTGAATGCTACCGAGAAGATAACAAAGTGATAGCTGCAGTGTAAAAAGCACCTGCATTTGTATCTTTATCACCTCCATAAATGTTCCGGAAAGTCAGTAATATGCATCGTTCAGTGCAGCCTCAAACAGATGTAGTTAATTAAATCAGGATCTATGCACAGGAAATTATGCACCACTAAAGACGCATGGTACACCTGTTAATAATGAAAGCGGTTGTGAACAGACCTTGGCAAACTGTTTCAGACAAGGGAGAACGCTGCCGTTCTTACCCAGGGAAACAAGGAAGAGACAAGATGGCACCTGGTTTGAGCCAAGATGAATGACATAAATTATTTTCTTTGCTGTTCAAAAAGCAAAACAACAACAACATGCCATGAAGCTGTCCTTGAAATTAAGAGTGTGCAACAGCGGTCTCTCAAAGCACTTGCCGACTTATAGATAGATATTCATTTTTGGGGTGGGGGGATGAACGGCAGCTTTCCCCATAATCATTTTTATGTTGCTAGCTTTCACTTTCTTGTACTCAAAAGTATACGGTGTAAACATTCTTTTAAGAATCATCCTCAGTATCGTTACTACTGCGGTTTTTTGGAGGGGGGAAAGCCCGCCCCCATTGGGGGCGTCCCCATGCCTGTTTTCTTTCATTTCTCTCTGCTATCGCGGTTCCTCACAAATATTCTTGCAAGCAGAAGTAAAGGTAGCAGAAGTCCAACTACATACTGTTGTGTCTATGTTCACCTTTTGTGGCCTTGGAAGAGTGTAACCCAGGGGTCCTCAATGTAGTGCCATTGGACACCATGGCGCCATTGGACACCATGGCACTCATCAGCACCTCTCCTGGTGCCCGCCAAGTGTTTTAGAAAGTGGGCGGGGCCAGCTGGGGCTTTTGCCAAGAGGGCTTCTGACTGGCCATTGGAGATTTCATTGGCCGTGCAGATTTTTTAAAACCTTGCTTTGACAGCAGCTGCCACTGCAGCACGAGGATCTTCACCCTGTGACTGAAGGTAAGCTGCGGCAGCCATTTTGTAGCTGTCTCCGCCTCCTGCAGCGGCCATGCTGTGTCAGAATTCTAGAGGTGCCTGGCGGCTCAAAACAATTGGGGACCTTTGGTCTAACCAGTGCAGAAACAAGATCTGCACGTGAGCTGGGACCACTAAAGGTAAAGGTTTCCCTTGCTTGAAAGCCAGTCGAATCCGACTCTAGGGTTGCAATGCTCATCTTCGTTTCCAAGCCGAAGATGATTTCCATGGTCCAAAGACATTTCCATGGTCATGTGGCCAGCATGACTAGACGCCAAGGCGCATGGAACGCCGTTACCTTTCCACTGATGCTGTACCTATTTATCTACTTGCAGTTTCTTGCTTTTGAACTGCTAGGTTGGCAGGAGCTGGGACCAGAGACGGGAGCTAACTCCGTCATGCAGCAAACTCGGGTCTCGAACGGCTGAACTACCGACCTTCCAGCCTGCAGTTCAGCGTCTTAACCACTGAGTCACCGCAGCTCCCAGGAAGAGCAAAAAACCACATGTAGTTATACTGGATTTGAACTGAGGGCCCGTCTTACAAGAAGCACACTAGCCTGCGAGAATGGTGTGAGCACGTCCCAGGCTCTTAGAAACAGGCAGCATCAATTAAGGCTGACATTCCGTAAGCACCTAAAGCGGTTTAAGTGGCACTTGGATACCTACAAGAAAACTGGATATTTTTTTTCCACAGTAGGTTTTTACAACAGTAATAGTTTTACATTGAGGCTTTACTACGGCAATGAAAACGGGCTTTGCTTGCCAGTTAACCAGACAGCAGGATAGCCTTTAAAGTGGCAGTTTTGCATTTTAGAACCCTGAAAACAAATCATAGTTCAATAAAGATTTGTTAATACAAAATTCACCTATTTGGGGCGGGGGGGGGAGCCTCAGTCAAGTTTTTTAAGACCCAATTTGAGCTGGGATTCCTGAGAAGTAAGAGTAATTCCCTCTTGAGACAAGTTTATACAAGTTTCTGTTAAGAGGAACATTAAAAAAAAATCTGTATTTTTGTAGGTATTCTTTCAGAGTTAGGAATAAAATAAGAATGCAGCTGTGCACAGCTGAATTGGTATTTAGAGAACAGTGCCCCCCTCTGTATTTCTCTCTCTCTCTCTCTCTCACACACACACACATACTCCTAGTTAGGTTATACATATACCAGACATACCATCTCTTTTTGAAGAGGACGAAAAATGGGAAGAGAAAGTAGAAAAGACTGCAACAGAAGAAGGAGGATAATGGTCATGTGTTGCACAAAAGGCTGGGTCCCTTACAGGGTTGCCAGGTCTAGATTGTGAAATTCGTGGTAGATTTGGGGGGTGGAGCCTAGGGAGGGAGGGGTTCAGGGAAGAGAGAGACCTCAGTGGGGTATAATGCCATAGAGTCCACCATCTGAAGCAGCCATATTTCTCCAGGTGAACTGATCTCTTTTACCTGGAGATGGCACCTGGTATTTTTGGCCACGGTGTGACAGAGTGTTGGACTGGATGGGCCACTGGCCTGACCCAACATTGGCTTCTCTTATGTTCTTATGAGACCAGCTGTAATTCAGGGAGATGTCCAGCTACTATCTGGAGGATGGCAAGTAGGGTTGGCAGTTCTGCGCTGGAAAATACCTGGAGACCTTGGGGGTGGATCCAGGAGAGGGCGGGGTTTGGGGAGGGGAGAGGCCTCAGCATGGTATAATGCCGTAAGGTCCACTCTTCAAAGTAGCCATTTTCTCCAGGGGAGTTGATCTCTGTCAGCTGGAGATCAGTTGTAAAAGCAGGAGATCCCCAGGCCCCACATGGAGGTTGGCAGTCCTATTGGCAAGTGCAACCCTAGTCCCATATCTCAGGCTGGGGGAGAGAGCTGGTCCAGGGTTTTGAACGCTTTAAGGTTACAGGCTTGTGCTCTCTCTAAAAGTGCTTATGGAACTGTTATGTATTGGGATTGAATCATTCCTGACTGAATCACTCCAGAGACTGGCTGAGCTTGGAGCACAAGAACAATAGCCTGCCAGGATTCTGAGAGTAACCAATCTAGTAGTAATGTTATGTAAACAGCCTATCACTGGGAGTGGGGTGTGTTTGGGTGTGGCAATTGCATGTTATTTAACAAAGCTGAGGCTCTGGAATCTTGTCTTGCTCTTGCTGAAATCACAAATAAAGTTGAGCTGATCACTAGACTTGAGCCTGCTCATCCATGGAACCCACTATTTAACAGGAACTTTTATTCGTTAGCCCGTGTTGAGGGTCCTATTTACTAGCACTGTTGGCTTTGAATGATGTGAAGGAAAACAGAGTTGGGGGGGGGTGTTCTCCCATCAGATTAGGGGCATCACCCTTCTTGTATAGATGGGACACTCTTTTGCCCCCCAGATCCATTCAAAACATCCAGTCAAATCTCTCTATGGATATATTTTAGGACTGCCAACCTCCAAATGGTACCTGGAGATCTCCCACTATTACAACTGATCTTCAGGCAACACAGATCCATTCCCCTGGAGAACATGGCTGCTTTGGGGGGAGGAGTCTATGGCATTATACCCTGCTGAGGTCCCTCCCCAGGCTCCACCACCAAAATCTCCAGGTATTTCCCAACTCGGAGCTGGCAACCCTAATGTATTTTTTTGGGGCCACCCCCCCCCCCCCATCTCAGGGTTGGCTTTATAACCCACTCTTCACTACCTGAAGGAGTCTCAGAGCAGCTTACAATCTCCTTCCCTTTCCTCTCCCCACAACAGACATCCTGTGAGGTAGGTGGGCCTGAAAGAATTCTCAGAGAACTGTGACTGACCCAAGGTCACCCAGCTGGCTTCATGTCGAGGAGTGGGGAATCAAACCCAGTTTTCCAGATTAGAGTCCGCTGCTCACCAAGCTGGCTCCCTGAAATGAACCTGAGATAATATACTAGGCTTATTTGCAGTCACAGGTTGAGAAGACTTACAACCAGAAATCTATTGAGATGTTGTTGTTGTTCAGTCGCACAGTCGAGTCCGACTCTTCGCGACCCCATGGACAAGATCACGCCAGGCCCTCCTGTCTTCCGCCGTCCTCTGAAGTTTGCTCAATTTCATGCTCATTGCATCTATGACACTGTCTAACCATCTCATCCTTTGCCGTCCCCGTCTTCTTCTTTGACCTTCAATCTTTCCCAGCATCAGGGTCTTCTCCAGTGAGTGCTCCCTTCTCAGTTGATGGCCAAAGTATTGAGATAAGAAAATATAATGTTCAGCTCTGTGTGTGTAGAAAGATAGATGGATGGATGATAGATAGAAACAGGGCCCATAACACTGGATTGTGGTTTGATTTTTTTGCACAGAAATCTCGTGCACTCACCAGACTCCCCCAAACTCTGAAAATGCATTCTTTTTTAAGGTCTACTTTTCTAATGGTTGCAGAGAGAAGCAACATTAGGAGACATCTGGATGTATACCGGGTGTGGTTTCCCTGGCTAATAGGAGAAGGGTCATAATGGGTTGCTAGAAATTTGAATATAAATCCAAGTTATGAGAAACTGCACTGATGCTGAGAAGCTATTCAGAGGCCAAATTAATTCAAAATAAATGGAGAATAGAATGCTATCCCAGAGAACAAAAAGGACAATATCATTCAAAGAGTCTTTTCAAAAACCATACGAAGAATGTTAAAGAGAAAGAAGAGTAAATACAGTTGAAATTATAGCGTGCTCCTTCATATGAAGACAGATCTGCTGTCTAATCAATTCTGCTTATTGACTGAAGAGCCTGGTAGTTTAAGTAAACCAAAGCATTCATCTGCAACGATGAAATAAGGGGGGGGGGAAGCGTCATAGTTTTCTGAAAATAAAATATAATATGAAAAAGTAGTGCCAAATGTATGGAAATAGATGTGAGGCATAACAGACAATTCATCTGTCACAGTTTGCATCAAGATGCATTAAAGGGATTGTATAAAAATAACGTATTGTTTTCAGTATTAATTACCTATCTTTCTTAAATCAGGCACACTATAAAATGAAATGCTAAAACTTTTCAACCAGCGTTTCAGCAGACTAAAGCAAAAACGTGCAGGCATATTTTTGATTTACTGATGCTTTAAGCTGTAAGGCAAGTGAACTTTTTTTTATATATATGTTTCGTTTGAAATATACTAGTAAAGCAAAGTGTTATTTTTCAGGCCCACAAAGACTTTCATGGACACAGTTATGCAGAATCAAAATACTTTGCTTGACAGCATGGATTTCCATCGTCTTCATAGCAGCCCTATAAAACGAGGTCGCGTCACCCTTATTCCCATTTTACAGGCAAGAAACAGACCAAACCCATCCCTAGCTCACATCTGAACCTAGATCTAAGCTTGACATACCATCCAATGGGCCACAGTAGCTCTCATCGTTCAGGTTAATTTAATTTATTCTTAAATGAATTTCATTAATTTGACGGAGATATAATAGTTCATTACAGTAGATTATAGTGATATCCTGAGGTATAACTGGAATTAGATCGGTAGTCGTAATGAGTCAAATTAATCCCTGGTATCGTTACATTGAACTAAGGGGAGAGGGAGCCACAAATGGGTATTTATCATGAAGAGGGGAAAAGCGATTGTTAACATGATTATGGGAAGGAAGCTCATCTCAAGAGAGGACAAAAACTTGTAACTTGCGTTCCTCTCCAGAACAGAAGATCCCTAATTGTAATCAAGCGGCATTTGCTAAACAAAACTGTTGTCTCCTTACCAGGGCTTTTTTTGTAGAAAAAGCCCAGCAGGAACTCATTAGCATAATAGGCCACACCCAATAGCAGAAACTCATTAGCATATTGGGCCACACCCCTGACAGCACCACTCACTAGCATATTAGGCCGCACCCACATGTTACCAGAAGTGTGGTCATCCAGCCACACCAACCTTTTGCTTCTTATTCTGTTTACCTTGTTTGTTGTCAAAACCCAGGGCTTTTTTTGTAGCAGAAACTCCTTTGTATGTTAGGCCACACACCCCTAATGTAGCCAATCCTAATGAGTTTCTGCTGTTGGGTGTGGCCTATTATGCTAATGAGTTCCTGCTGGGCGTGGCCAACTCAGGAGCCAGCCGGAACTCCGTTCCTGTGCGTTCCTGCCCAAAAACAGCCCTGCTCTTTACCTTGATTAACAGACTGAGAGCATGTCATGTGCTCCCTGCTCCTTCCCTCTTAAATGTGTGTTTCCGTCTTTATTTCACAGCTTCATCAATGTTAACACAAACTGCGGTTAGTTTAAAACTAGGGTTTGCAACCAAGGTACAGCTAATTCACAAACCCTGGTCGAAGCTTGCCATGGTTAGTGTTAGCACTGGTGCACACATAACACTGCAGCATTCTTAGTCACTAAAAGGAAAGGGCAAGGGAAATTCACAAACAATAAGAAAAAGGAAAGAGCAGTTAGTGAACTGGCAACATTTTGTAAGTGGGTGACATGCAGTTGAAGGCAGACTCTACCTCCTCCCTCTTTTGGTTTTTAAACTCAAACCTTCCTCTGAAAACGCTTAACACATTTGGGATCTGTTTCCATCAAAAAACCAAATTCTTTATGTACCTTAGCTGATCATAATAAATAAATTGAACTGAATCCCCTGTGCACCTAGTGGGAAAATGGCCCACAGAGTTGTTTGTGGTTCTCGGGAAGGGCTGTATCTCTCCAGAGTACTTAAAAACTATTCCCTGGATTTCTTTTCTTTTTTTTGTGTTTTTTTTAAAATATGTGCATGTGTGTGTGTGTGTACCTGGAAGTCATGGCGACCTCTGGTGACTGACCTCTAAGGGGCCTGGAGATGGCTGAATAAAGCCTGCCTCCACCTCCCGCTTCTGATATTTTCAAGGAGGTCTCCCGTCCTAGTGGTTGCCAGAGTCGACCCTGCTTAGCTTCCGAGATCTGACAAAATCAGGCTTGCCTGGGCTATCCAAGTCAGAACATTCCCTGGATTCCTTGATAAACTCATGGGGTTGGAAAAATACGGTATTTTTAGTACCTCGTGGGGTAAAAGCACACCCCAATGGCAAAAATGCACATTATCTGGCGTTTCTTTTTTAAGAAAGTAAACTGTAAGTGGCTGTACTTTGGGACATTGTTAACTGCTGAACAAATGACATTGTCATAAGAGGAAGAAGTTCTAGAGTTGTTTTTCAATGAATTCTACCAAAAAGAGTACAACCGGGTGCAAAACAACGCCATTACTCCAACATACCCTTCCTTTCCCTTCTATGGAAGAGTAACCGTAACTGATCTAGGGTTGCCAACCTCAAGGTAGGGCCTAAAGATCTCCCACTTTTAAAAATTGATCTCCGGGCAACACAGATCAGTTCCCCTGGGGAAAATGCCTGCATTGGAGGGTGGACTCTATGGCATTGTACCCTGCTGAGGTCCCTCACCAGGTTCCAGCCCCCCCCCCAAATCTCCAGGTATTTCCCAGTCCAGAGCTGTCAACCCTAATACATGTAAAAAAAAAGTTAAATGTAAGATTCATAATGGTTTCACAGGAAAGATCTGTAAGCAAGAGCAGGCACGAATCCACGAAGTGCCAGGAGTGCAAAACGTGAGTGCAAAACAGCCCTCACTCTGCTTCACTCACCTGCGGCAAGAGCGACAGCTAGAGCTTGCCGATTGGCAGCACACAGAATCTGAACGCCCAGGGGGAGAGCAGGGCACGCCTGTCTCACGGTGGCACAAACGACCGTCATGGCTGCGGTAATTTCTGCACCGATGCCGATGGTGTACGGCCGATCGTGCATGTTTTCAACAATCAAGCCATCCTGTGGGAATTCATACACAGAAAGCCTATTAAAATTAGCTGTCCAAAAACAAATAGAGAGCTTTGCATACAGAGGGTTGATTTGTAGATAAAGCACTAAAAATTTGCATCGTAATAACGTGGCTTAGTGCAGAACCTGAACTTTTTATACAGTACCCGGAGACTTCTCAGATTTCATTACTCAAAAACAACAGTCCACTCGGTCGCAAGTATGCTTGATTAAGGACAGGATTGCTTAACTTAGCTATGTTTAGAGCCTTCACAAATAAAATCACTGGATCTCTCTGCAAGAGAAGACAGAGGGATTTATGGGAGGAATGGGGAAGAAGGATAAAGGAAGGAAACCTCTCCCTGTCTCCCGCTCTGGTTCTTTCACCTACAGACTTTCTTTTTAAAAGAAGCATTCCACTGTTATTTAACTTAACGATACATCAACTCGCCCTGACCTGGATGTCCCAGACTAGCCTGGCCTGGTCAGATCTTGGAAGCTAAGCTGGGTTGTCCCCGGTTACTGTTTGGATGGGAGACCACCAAGGAATACCAGGATCAATGTTCCCTCTAAGCTGAGTTAGTGTGAGTTAGCTCACAGTTTTTTAGCTTCTGGCTCACACATTTTTAGCCTTTTGTTACTGTCCATCTACTTCTGCTTCATTGACTATGCTAAAGCTTTTGACTGTGTGGATCACAACAAACTATGGCAGGTCCTTAAACAGATGGGAGTACCAGACCACCTCACATGTCTCTTGAGAAACCTGTATAAGGGCCAAGAAGCGACAGTTAGAACCGGATATGGAACAACTGATTGGTTTAGCATAGGAAAAGGAGTGCGACAAGGATGTATTTTGTCACCTTGCTTATTTAATATATATGCAGAGTACATCATGCGAAATGCTGGCCTAGATGAATCACAAGCGGGAATTAAGATTGCTGTGGAAAAGATCAACAACCTCAGATATGCAGATGATACCACTCTGATGGCAGAAAGTGAAGAGGACCTTAAGAGCCTCTTGCTCAGGGTCAAAGCGGAGAGCACAAAAGTGGGCTTGAAGCTCAACATCAAAAAAACTAAGATCATGGCATCCCGCCCCATCACTCCTTGGCAAATAGAAGGGGAAGTCGTGGAAGTGGTGACAGACTTCACGTTCCTGGGATCCCAGATCACCGCAGACTGTGACAGCAGCCATGAAATTAAAAGACGCCTGCTCCTTGGGAGGAAAGCGATGGCGAACCTAAACAGCATGATAAAAAGCAGAGACATCACCCTGCCAACAAAAGTCCGCATGGTCAAAGCAATGGTATTCCCAGTAGTCATGTATGGCTGCGAGAGTTGGACTATATAAGGAAGGCCGAGCGCCGAAGAATAGATTCTTTTGAACTATGGTGCTGGAGAAGACTCTTGAGAGTCCCTTGGACTGCAAGAAGATCAAATCAGTCCATCCTAAAAGAAATCAACCCTGACTGTTCCCTGGAAGGCCAGATAATGAAACTGAAGCTCAAATACTTTGGCCACCCAATGAGAAGGGAGCACTCACTGGAGAAGACCCTGATGCTGGGAAAGATTAAAGGTCAAAGAAGACGGGGACGGCAAAGGATGAGATGGTTGGACAGTGTCATCGACGCAACGAACATGAAATTGAGCCAACTTCAGAGGACGGCGGAAGACAGGAGGGCCTGGCGGGAGCTGGTCCATGGGGTCGCGAAGAGTCGGACTCGACTGTGCGACTGAACAACAACAACACACATTTTTGCCTTAGCTCAGGAAGGTCAGCTCCAGAGCAAAATAATTTATGCAGGAGCCAAATGGCTCACTCACAACTTCAATGCCAGCAGCTCACAAAATAGAATTTTTGCTCACAAGACTCCACAGGTTAGAGGGAACCTTGACCAGGATCGCTATGCAGAGGCAGGCAGTGGCAAAAAAAACCCCTCTGAACTTCTCTTGACTAGAAACCCCCTGATGGCACAGATCAATCAACCAAATCTGTCTCTGCCTGGGATAAGTACTTTGAAAAATACATCAGGTAGTACACGAACACTGCAATTCCACTGTATTCATGTAGCAAAACTCCTTCAGCAGAAATGTAGACACTTTGTTCACCCTTGCCCTGGTCTTAATTAATTTCCTCTAGGCTAGGACCAACTGTAATGGTGCAACTTCAGCAACTTATTTGGCTGGTGAAACTTTCCTATAGAAGAAGAGAGTGGATTATACCCCGCCCTTCACTACCCAAGGGAGTCACAGAGTGGCTTACAAACTCCTTTCCCTTCCCCTCCCCACAACAGACACCCTGTGAGGTAAAAGAAGAAGAAGAAGAAGAGATTGGATTTATATTCTGCCCTTCACTACCCAAAGGAGTCTCAGAGCGGCTTGCAAACTCCTTTCCCTTCCCCTCCCCACAACAGACACCCTGTGAGGTAAAAGAAGAAGAAGAAGAGATTGGATTTATACCCCGCACTTCATTCCCCAAAGGTGTCTCTGAGCGGCTTGCAAACTCCTTTCCCTTCCCCTCCCCACAACAGACACCCTGTGAGGTAAAAGAAGAAGAAGATGAGATTGGATTTATACCCCGCACTTCACTCCCCAAAGGTGTCTCAGAGCGGCTTACAAACTCCTTTCCCTCCCCCTCCCCACAACAGACACCCTGTGAGGTAGGTGGGGCTGAGAGGGTTCTGACAGAAACTGCTCTTTTTCAAGAACACCTCTGACAGAACTACAGCTTGCCCAAGGTCATCCAGCAGCTGCAAGTGGAGGAGTGGGGAATCAGACCCGGTTCTCCCAGATTAGAGTCCGCACACTTAACCACTACACCAAATTAGCCTGAACCTGTTGCAACTGGTATGCCTTAGGGCAGTGGGCCCAAATCTTTTTCAGCCTGTGGACACCTTTGGAACTTTGACATAGGGTGGTGGGCACCAATGGCCACTAAGAGTGGAGGACCCCCCCTTTGCACACACAGAAGAAGCCCAAGTGCAGAGGACAACAGGAGCAATTTCTAAAAAATACATCGGGGAAAGAGGAGTGAAAGAGAATGAAACCAACCCTGTAGTGACAGCTGCCAGTGGAGCGATATTGTTTTAATCTGCACAACCAATCAGAACTCCAGTAGGCAATCAGAAACGCTGCTGGGCAGGATCCCTACCTGGCCCCACCCACTTTCTAAAAACCCTTGGCAGGCAGAGAAAGTTTCGGCATGTGCCATAGTGGCCCACAAACACCATGCGTGGGACCCTTGCTTAGGTGCTGAGGTACACAAACTAACAGTTCCAGAGCAAGACCACCACAGTCCAAACATGCTGGCAAGTTATGTTCACGGGATTAACTTCTCACATGTTTAGGACGAAGAGTAATACTGGTATTAAGACACACATAAACACAGCCAAAACATCTTTTTCCTCACCAGCAAAAGTTATTAGTTAGAGTGCGTTAGTACAAATGCCCGTTTGTTTTAAAAAAATAACCCTCTGATCAGAAGCATGACTTTTGTAAAGCAATCACATAAAGTAATAAGACGGAGTTCAATTATACTAATTTCGGACAAACTGTAAAGAGCAAGGCGACGTTAATTTGTAACCTTCACTTTCAAGTACGTGCCGTCGTCAGACCTTAATTATCCCAATGGAATACGGAGCATCGGTTATGGTTTGAGGAGACCCAAAGAGAAATTAATGCAGACTAGGGCAGAAAAGACTTATTTGAAACAGCTGGAGTTCTTGTTTTCCCTTCTGCATTCCAACAACAAAAAGGCTAAGAAATGGAGACCCGGGAGCACTGCTCTGTTCTTGGGTGACGGCTGTGGCACAGAGTGCCATTTTCCAGTTTCCAAAGATTCACCAGCTGCCTGCAAGAGGGTGACCTGCCCACCATCACTGATGCCTTAGAGACCCGGAAGCTGGACTAAGGGGGTGCTTCTCTATGCAGGGCTCATGTTCCTATGGCTCGTGATTTAATATTGTGGTTTTAAATTGTAAGCCATCTTAAGCAGGACTCTGAAGAGGCAATGCAGAAGTATAAGCCTGGAAGCTTCTACTGGTACAATGGCAAAGATGGGTCATTGCTGGGGTTGCCCACCTCCAGGCGGGGCCTGGAGATCTCCCAGAATTAAAACTGATCCCCAGACCACACAGATCAGTCCGCCCAGAGGAAATGGCTGCTGGGGAGGGCAGACTCAATGGTGTCATACCCAGGGCTATTTTTGGGCAGGAACGGAGTTCCGGCTGGCTCCCAAGTTGGCCACGCCCAGCAGGAACTCATTAGCATAATAGGCCACACCCAACAGCAGAAACTCATTAGGATTGGCTACATTAGGGGTGTGTGGCCTAACATGCAAAGGAGTTCCTGCTCCAAAAAAAAGCCCTGGGTTTTGACAACAAACAAGGTAAACACAATAAGAAGATAAAGGTGGGTGTGGCTGGATAACCACACTTCTGGTAACATGGGGGTGTGGCCTAATGTGGTAATGAGCTGTGCTGTCAGGTGTGTGGCCCAATATGCTAATGAGTTCCTGCTGTTGGGTGTGGCCTATTATGCTAATGAGTTCCTGCTGGGCTTTTTCTACAAAAAGAGCCTGCCCTGGCTGAGGTCCCTCTCCTCCCCCAACCCTGCCCTTTCCAGGCTCTGCAGCTCCAACCTCCACGAATTTCCCAACTCAGTGTTGGCTACCCTAGATAGTACTCAGTTCTAGACCGTGCAAACCCATTTTTGGTTCACTTCCCGGCTGAGCTTGAACTGCAGAATGCCTGGTTATGAAGGCTGAAGCTGAAGCAGAAGAAGAGGAAGAGGAGGAAACCCTTCACTACCCGAAGGAGTCTCAGAGCGGTTTATAATCCCTTTCCTTCCCCCCCCACAACAGACACCCTGTGAGGTAGGTGGGGCTGAGAGAGCTCCTCTCAAGAACTGCCCTTGAAAGAACAGCTCTGAAAGGATTTATGGTGTGACCCAAGGTCACACCAGCAGCTGCATGTGGAGGAGTAAGGCATCAAACTCCGGTTCTCCCAGAATAGAATCCGCGCTCCTAACCACTACACCAACCTGGCTGTAGCCCCCCCCCCAAAAGTCCAATGCAAACCAACTTGGTGGGCACGTCAAGGAGAGTGAGCTGGGAGCACCCTGCGATTTTGGAGCATTGAGCCCCCAGGGTGGGGGGCTTTTTTATCCAGATCTTGCCCTTTACTCGGCCTGGGCTCTTTTTCTCCTATAGGGCTTTAAGTGCAGCGGCTGAGATGCTCTTCTAGGAGCCATTTTTCTGAGTACTGTTTTCCAGTGAGAACAGGGCTCCCGGAACTGTGGAATGATCTCCCTGTTCAACCATTTTTCCAAATTTTGTTTTTGTTGCATTTAAAAAAGCGTTTTAGTGTTTTGTTCTTTTTTTGAAAAAAAAATCATAAATGGGTTTATTATCTGGTAAACCACCTTGGGGGCATTTTGCTGTTGTGGTGGCTAAATAGTAGAAACAGACACACTGGCAGTAGCTACTTAATCATTAAGTCAAATTTATTATCATTAACGCAGTTGTCTTCACACCCAAACTGTGAGATGGGTTACCATATCTTTAAAGGCTGAAATAAAAAGAGAAAGTGACTTTGTTAGGGTTGCCATCTCCAAGTGGTAGCTGGAGATGCCCTGGGATGACAACTGATCTCCGTGCGGTACAGATCAGTGCGCCTGGAGAAAACTGCTGCTTCGGAAGGTGGACTGTGGGTCAGGTCACACGGACATTTAGTGCGGGCTTCGATGCTGATCCCTCGCACATTAAAGTTTCCTGTTCATATTGGCAAACCCGCCTCCCGCACCGAAGCGGGCTGAGTCCCGCGGTTTCCGCTCTTTTTATCTGCGTTTTCTGACACCCGTTGGAACAGGTGTTTTCCGATATCTCGCGCTTTGTATCCGCGGTTTTGGTATCTGGACAGCAATCCGCCGTGACCGCGCTACCCTCCCCCCCTTTTTTGTGTTTCCAGTTTAAGTTATGCGCCTGTGCAAACAGGCGCTAGCTTTTATTTTGGTCTTCTTAGTTTGTATGTACGCCTAAGCGCATGCGCAGGTTTTTTTTTTAAACCCTGCGCCACCGCGGGGACGGCGCGCTGTGTGATCAGTACTTCACGCGAGTGAAGCGGAAGATAGAGGGACCGTCTGACCACCTCCAAGCGATATAAAATGTCGCGGATAGAACTGTGGGAAAACTAGCGCGGTAAGAGGTCCGTGTGACCGTGGCCTGCATGGCATTATACCCCAACGATGTCCCTCCCCTCCCCAAACCCTGCCCCTCTTCAGGCTCCACCCCCAAAATCTCCAGGTATTTCTCCACCCGGAGAGATCTAGATTCAGGACTGCTTATTTTTTATTTTTATTTTATTTATCCTTGGATTTATATCCCACCCTACCCCGAAGGCTCAATGGTTAATGGAGATGCTGTGCCTTTTATTGACTTCCAGAAGTCAGCACCATGCCCTGAATGATTTAGAGGAACAGACATGCTTTCTACAGCTGGAAGTCCAAAAAGCAAACCATCACTATTTTCACAAGGTCTTTAAATTCTTCTGGCAGCACTTAGGTGAAAAGGATAAAAATGCTTCTTATCCATTAAAAAATTGAAAATGAAAGCCTTTGACATTATCCTTTTGAGCACAGCCAATTGTGTGTACTATTTATAGACCCATTAGAAAATCAATAGGATTTTATGTTTTATCGCTGTGGCGGTCTTTTCCATCAGCAGAAAGATCCTAAACTACACAGGCCTAATCAAAGAAATGAATGCATGTTTGCCCACAGAAGTCCCTTTGCTCAAAGCTTTAAATGCATGTTGCTTTTAATGCTTTAGAACAGATTTCCATCTTACTTTCTAGTTCAACACAGGATTGTCCCAACAAAATGCTGATTACTGCAACCTCTGTCTCACCTATAAATACCTGAATCTAACCAATAGAGAGAGGGATGCTTCAACTGCAGGAAAATGACCCAAGAAGAGCCTGTGTGGTGGTGGGGGTTCTCCATCACTAGTTAAAATTTCCATTTGTCTTATGTTAAGTGCAATCCTGCTTTCCAGCTAGTAAGCCCCACTGAATAAATGGAGCAAGATCTGAAGTCAGGGGTCCTCAACACCATGGTGCCCACCAACCTTTACCTTTGCCCACCAAGTGTTTTGAGAAAGTGGGTGTGGCCAGATGGAGCCTTTGCACACCAAGGCTTCTGGTTGCCCATTGGAAAACTGAATGGATGTACGGATTTTTTAAAATGTTGCTTTGGCTGCAGCTGCCACCAAGGCACAAAGATCTTCACTGTGTCCCTGCACATAAGGTGCAGCAGTCCTTTTGTGGCTGGCTCCACCTCCTGCAGCAGCCCTTTTGTGGCTGTGCCCACCACCCCATGTCAGAATTCTAAGTAGACCTCATTAGGATTGTTCTTATTTACTCTTAACAGTACATTATTTAAAAGTAATGGCTCCGTGTTCCACATTTATAGGCCTCTTTGTTTAGAGGCAGCAAACCTCTGGATACCAGTCCTAGGAGGCAAACCAGATGAAGATATTGGTCTTAGGGATGCCAACCCCAGGGTTGGAAATTCCTGGAGATTTGTGGGTGGAGACTGGGGAGGGGAAGCAACCCTAATTGACCTCTATGTCCAGTTTGTTAGCCCTCCAGAAAAACTGGTTGGCCACTGTGCGGAACAGGATGCTGGCCTAGATGGACCAGTGGTCTGATCCGGCTGGGTTCATGTTCTCCTAACTTTGTTAATATAATGACTACGATCTTCTCCCTCTGCTTTCAGCCTTTTAAGGAATCTGCATTTGGTGCCAGAGAGCCACTGGATCAACCACAGTTTTTAGTATTTTCTCTGGGAGGCTGCTATTCTACCTTCTTCTGGGAAAGGCAAAAGAGCAAGCTGATACCAGCACTACTCTGTCTGATCAAATCTACTTAGTACTCACCAGAGGCATCATATAAGAGACCTACACCATTTTCTTTAAGTCTTCGGCCTGATGAAAAGTTCGGGAGAACTCAAATGCTCACACACTGTTTTGAGGAGGAGGAGGAGGAGATTGGATTTATACCCAGCCCTTCACTCGGAGTCTCAGAGCGGCTTACAAACTCCTTTCCCTTCCCCTCCCCACAACAGACACCCTGTGAGGTAGGTGGGGCTGAGAGAGCTCTGACAGAAACTGCTCTTTTTCAAGAACAGCTCTGACAGGACCTTAGAAAATGTTTACTGTTGAGCTGTTGTTTGCCTGAGAGTGTGTGACTGGTCCAAGATTACTGTACTGGCCTTCATTTAATTAACACTGATATTTGGCTTTCATTTCCCTAACAAGCACGATTGATAAAATATGGGCATTTGAATGGTCTAGAAAAGACACAAGACTTGCTTTACTGGATCAAAGCAAAGGGTCATCTGGTTCTACCAAAGGCCAGCTAGATGCTTTGGAGGCCTGCCAAGGATGGCATGCAAGTGGTGGACAATTGCTGGCCACAGCATACGGTACCATTTCCATATACGGATTTCCAATTAGCTATGACAGTGTGCATGCTCATTGATTGGTTCATTCTCTGTGATATCGTCCAGTCCTTTTCAAAAGATGAGCCAAGTTATTCACCACTGTAACTAGTAACCATCACCATATCATGTGGCAGTGCAGTCCCTAAACTAAAGGGTGTGTTATGTGAAGGATGTCTTCCTTTGACAATCTTGGACCAACTGTCAATCAGCTTTGTTGGGTGACCCAGAGTTCCAGTCGTGAGAGGAAGAAAAGTTTCCCTCTTTCCACATTAATCATAATTTTAAATAGGAAAAAATATCAGGAGACAATGAGGATCATTTAGGGGATGGGGATCACCACTACAGGGGAAAACCATGGTCCCTGGTGAAACCGAAGCTTCGCCGCAAATACTTTATGCAAGAGCAAATATGGAACAAAAAAGTTCAGCACCTGTATAAGAGCAATAATGTTGCTATATTTTCCCCTTAATCATAATGAAAGCAGAACATGGCAAAATTGAGAGGGTTCTAAACTCTTTGAATCTGTCGCTGCATATAATCTTGTCATGGCAATTTGATTATGTTTGGCAAAACAAGCATATAGCAGCTACAGTTTTTCAGCACAGATGGCATCATGTCTGAGCATTCACTTGTTTTCATTAATATGCTCCAACATTATAAATCTTCCATATTTATTATGTTTCTGTCTTTAAAAAAAATCACTAATGCATCAGACAAGCCACCTTCTAAAAAAAACCTGAGGATTTGCTTTCATCAGTCATGTCTGCATGCCGCTTTTGAAATGGGAAGACATACTGGTAATCTTTTTCTATGCTGCTTCACAGTTTCAGCAAAAAAATTTAAAGGGCCCAGGAAAGAGTTATACCTACAAAAAGGAAGCTGTTCACAGACCAGTGCCATTAGTATAGATCCCCCCCTGAAGTCTGTAGAAATACACCACCGTTACATGGCATGCCAACCGACCAAAAGGAACCTACAGAGCCACTGGAAGAGCGATTTCCCTGCCCCCTCTGCCCTCTATACTGGCCTTAACACTGCAAAGATTTACCCACAATGGCACGCAACAAGCTCTAACTCAAAGTCCGTTGTTTTTTAGATCCATGAGATTCTGAGGTTTCATTTAAAAAACTGTAGTCCTCATGGTTACTGAAAAAATATTAGGAAATATATGCGCGTTTTCCATCAAAAGCAGGTTTTGTATGTAAATAAGCAGATCTTCTGCAACACGTGTTCTCCTTTTCTGTTCCCCATGTCCTGTGCCCTTCCTAGCTATGTCTCTCTGCCATCTCCAAGGGCACACAGACCAACTTTATTAATTATATTACGCAAATACTGTAGGCTGTCTTGATGTGCCCCGACGTTTTGCCTTTCCCGCTTTCAAGCCTTACTGAAACATCACACAAACCAGGGTTTTACTCTAATGTAATTAACTTGTTGCAGGCAGATATATCATAAGAAAAACACTGTTGTGCCGCCTTGGGGAAAGGCAGCATGGAAATGTTTTAAGTAAATGTTCTAAGTAAATAAATGAAATAATGCTTTAGGGTCATGGTATCCATCCAGAAAAGGCATTCTCTCCGAAGGAATGGGTTTGGCAATCTATACTGGGATCACACCTTACCACCAGCGGCTCTGAGTAGCCACGTTTCAGCCGTCCCATGTGGCAGGGACCTAATTTATGCAGCAGCTGAATCGCTCACTTACAACTTTCATGCCAGCACCTCACAAAGTTGAATTTTTGCTCACAAGGCTCCACAGCTTAGAGGGAGCATTGCGTACCACTACTTTTTTAATGTTACTAATAGTTTAAAATGCATAGGATTTGGAGCAAGACTTTATGAAATATACATAAGAAAAAGAAGACGACAGAAGCTATCAAGACAAGATGCTAGGTCTGTAAAATCCTGATATGGAGGTTGAGTGAATGTGGACTAGTGGCATGTGAAATGTTTCAGTTGCTGAAGTTGAGGGGAGTTTAGCACCAAGCAGTGCCTGGGTGGGAACGTTCCTGGGAACCGTATGTTATCCTTAATTGCCAGGAGGAAGAAAAAGGCAAAACAACAACAACAACAACAAAATTGTATGGCAGCAGTCACATGTGTTTGCGGAACTTCATCTGTACTTCACAGCCACATGCAAATCTATCCTGTTTCTAGCTCAGAGCTGATTCCTGGTTTTTACCACCCTTCCATTTCATTACAAACCACCTCTCCCAAGAACCTTTCTTTTTCCAAGTTCACCAGTTCTTCCCTTCACAACTCCCCATTCAGATGAACTTTGTCTTTTTACCAACTTTAAAGTCAGACCTTTGATTCAACCTGATTCCAGTTGTAAAGTGGTGTGAATTTACGAACCTATGTAGAACACCTAATGACAAAAACAATCTGCTCCAATAAAAATCAGCCAGAAAATAATACCGGAAGCAGAAACTGCTGGTCCGTTTAAGCTCTACTGGAAGGCTAGATACTAGGGTATCGCATCGCTGCCGTACCAGCAATTTATATTTTCCACTGCAGGCAGGTTGAAGAGGAAAATGTGTGGCAACACAGGGATATGGGTGCAGTGGAATGTGTAAAATGTACCCTGACCTTTTAAAAGGACATGCACCTTGTTAAAAAATCTGCCGACCTATGGAAATTACTGCAACGACCGAGGGCCAATGGAAATTCAAGTTGCTGGGTACCTGACTGTTGTTGCCTCTGGCTGACAGTGGCCTTTCAGGTCTCGCCTTCTATATGGCAAAAGAGCGCTTGCTGTCGAAAGACACTTCACAGGAAAGTCGTTGTTGGGAAACTAAAGAGAAAGGTGCAAGCTGTATTTGGGCATGTAACTTTTGAGTCAGATATGCCCCTAATTGCAAAATGTTAACAATGTTAAATGTTAACAGTGTTAAATGTTAAATGTTAACAATGTTAAATTGCAAAATGTTAACAATTTCAAAATGTTAACAAACATAACATGCTCTTTATAAACACATGAAGCTGCCTTCTTTCATTGGTCAGATCAGTGGCCTATTCTATTTATTCTGACAAGCAGAACTCTGTTGTCTCAGGCAAAGAAAAGTATTTCCCAATACCTGCTGTAATCTTTTAAATCAGGGAAGCCAGGGATTGAGCTCAGAGACTTATGCACATAAAAGCATATGCTCTACCAGAGAGGTAGGAGCTCTTGTTGGGCGTTTTCTCTTCTGAATCCTAAAAACAGAGCACTCAACTGCATTAACAAGACACTATGAGAAAAAGGAATTTCCCATCGAGGCCAGTCATCTGTGAGAGAGGGCTGAAGTTGCTCGGCCTGTAATTGAAGCATGGGTCACTTGCTTGACCTATCTGAACTATTTCATCAAACTGTTCTTTGATACATATTCATTCTTGCTGCATTTAGCAGGCTGCATTTGAGCTGGTGTACATGTCTAACTTGCAAGTATTTTACTGTGCTCATGGTTTAGTACCTAGAAGAGGCCAGGAAGGACAGAAAGATGGGCTAGGTCAATATTCATGTATCTTCCAGCTCATAAATTCCACGTTCTTGGAATTTCAAGTATATGGAATGTTCCAGAAAGAAGCGCAATACAACCTCCGATTAAAAGTTTCACCATTTGGATTGCACAAAGCATAATAGCCATTTTTAAAAAAATGCATATGAGAACAGCTGGGAACTCTGGTCTTGTTTGGGCTCCTGGAAATCTGAGGCAAGCATCATGGAATTAAAATTATTTTTTTAACCCTGCTGAAAGTTATCGTATGTAGCCTGCACATACCCATGGATTGCAAAAATCAGCTGAAAAATATATTCGCAACGTTAAGTCTCATAAATCAGAAGGAGAAAGTGCTCTATATGTAGTCCAATTACATCATACAATTTATAAACTCCTTTAAAGATTTTGAGAGAGGGTGATTAGGAGTTTTCACAGTAAGCATAGCAATTCCAGATGAAGGCTGTTACAGAATTCATGCAATGCCTTCACAGACAATGGCTCTGCACATGCCGTTATTATTGCAAACAACATAAATTACATCAGAATGCACGCAGCCCATGCACTGACTAGACGCAGCTCTCGGGATCCTGCCAGGCTTCCCATAAGTCTTCCAGTTCTGAACAAGTTGACTGATTTCTGTCCCAGAATAATATTTACACAATATGTACCTGCATTAAAGTTTCTAGCATGACATCGTCACATCTTGTATAGATGCAAGATTTCCCACACAGTTTAACCACATAAAATATCAGAAGTAACAAACAGATGACGGAACGAGAGTACGCGTGAGTGTGCCATTTCTTACAACTCCTGCAGCCCTGTAAATTTCCGCTTCCCGACAGGCTTCTTCGGTGATCTGAGCCACTGGCAAAGTATTCCCAGGGGTTCCTGAAAAAATAAAAATGTCTCTGTGGACGAACATAGTGCACGATGCAGTGGTCAGAGTTCTGGACTAGGATTTGGGAGACCCAGTTTCAGATGTCAGCACTGCAATGGAAGGGCACTGGGTTACCCATGGCTGGTTTCTCTCTTTCTCTTTATGCCTAACTTATCTCACAGGGTTGCTGCTGTGAAGAAAAAATGGAGGAGAGGAAAGGACAACACGACACTGGAAGAAGAGGAAGAGGAGGAAGGAGGAAGGAGGAGGAGTTGGATTTATAACCCGCCCTTCACTTGGATCTCAGAGCTGCTTACAATCGCCTTCCCTTCCTCTCCCCACAACAGACACCCTGTGAGGTAGGTGAAGTTGAGAGAGTCTGAGAGAACTGCGCTTGAGAGAACAGCTCTGAGAGAATGGTGACGGAACCAAGGTCATCCAGCTGGCTGCATGTGAAAGAGCGGGGAATCAAACCTGGTTCTCCAGATTAGAGTCTGCCACTCTTAACTACGACACTAAGCTGCTTTGGGTATAAATAAATATACATAAATCCACACAGAAGCAGCTGCTTTGGGTATAAATAAATATACATAAATCCACACAGAAGCATTTGGTGTCGCCAGAGACAGGTAACGAGCCAGACGTCCAGTCACATGGCCAAACAATCTTTGCTTACTACCCCTTCTAGGATCACATCATAAAATGTCCTTACAGATTAGGATTATTTAAGCATTAAAATGGGGGCAAATAACCAATAAGGCACATATCTTAACGAGTGACCAGAATGGACTAGTTGTTGCTTGGGCATAATATACATAGGCCCCGGTCACACAGCAAAGTTGCCGCGGGAGAGGCACGGGAGTCCCGTGGATTTTCCAGGCGCGATCTCACCCCAACATCTGGGAAGCGCAGTGCTCCCATGGCAAACCCATGGCTTCCCGCCGAAGGTGCGGAGTTAAAAACTAGTACCTACGAGGTACTAGTTTCCTGAAACCACGGGCCAAGGGAGGGCGTCTGATCGCGTTCCCAGTGGACTTACGTGGCATCCGGCGCGTCTCCGCAGGTTGCGCTATAGCACCCAAAAGCGCATGCGCACAAAGAGTGATTGCTAGTGCGATCGCGCGGCACGGCTTCTGTGCCGCACTGCAGGATACCCATCTGATCGGCATTTCCCCTGAACCATGGGACCTCAACCAGGACGTGTGCTTGGGCAGCCACGCATTACTTTCCTCCAGGGCAATTAGCCACGCCTCCCCCCCCCATGATATCCGGCCTCCCCCCCCCCCCCCCAGCCGTGTGACCGGGGCCATAATACACTGAATTCAAAGCCAGATCAAAGGGTTGTGTCCAACCAGCTTTCTCACTCAGCCTTGCCCAATTCCCCACCTTACTACAGTCCATCACACACAGCTTTTGTACATGCATGCCCCATGATCTCTGGAATAGGTCTTTAGGCAGCCAAAAGGGATGCTTCTTTTCTTTTTCATTAACAGAAGTCAGTTGGATCCAACCCAAAGCACTCCAGTGAAAACCTTTATGCATTCTCTTCTCTTAGTTACTAGACATTATAACAGTCCTGGCAATTGAGTCCTAAGTACAGTCTAAATCTTTAACTTCTTTGAAGAGGAACACATTGGTCTGTATTAGGTTTATATACATTAACCCATCATAGTGATTTCATCCTGAAGTGCAAACTCATCTTACATCCCATTTGTACATGCCAGGGTGTCTTGTGACTTCTGCATGTTTTTAAAGCAGACTATCCTTATCACAATAATCATAACCAATAAGGCACATATCTTAACGAGTGACCAGAATGGACTAGTTGTTGCTTGGGCATAATATACATAGGCCCCGGTCACACAGCAAAGTTGCCGCGGGAGAGGCACGGGAGTCCCGTGGATTTTCCAGGCGCGATCTCACCCCAACATCTGGGAAGCGCAGTGCTCCCATGGCAAACCCATGGCTTCCCGCCGAAGGTGCGGAGTTAAAAACTAGTACCTACGAGGTACTAGTTTCCTGAAACCGCAGGCCAAAGGCGGGCGTCTGATCGCGTTCCCGGTGGACTTACGTGGCATCCGGCGCCCGCCGCTTTTCGTCTCTGCAGGTTGCGCAACAGCGCCCAACAGTGCATGCGCACAAAGAGCGATTGCTAGTGCAATCGCGTGGCACGGCTTCTGTGCCGCGCTGCAGGATACCCGTCTGATCGGCATTTCCCCCCCGAACCACAGGACCTCGACCGGGACGTTAGTTTCCTCCGGGGCAATTAGCCATGCCCCCCCCCCGCGATATCCAGCCGTGTGACCGGGGCCATAATACACTGAATTCAAAGCCAGATCAAAGGGTTGTGTCCAACCAGCTTTCTCACTCAGCCTTGCCCAATTCCCCACCTTACTACAGTCCATCACACACAGCTTTTGTACATGCATGCCCCATGATCTCTGGAATAGGTCTTTAGGCAGCCAAAAGGGATGCTTCTTTTCTTTTTCATTAACAGAAGTCAGTTGGATCCAACCCAAAGCACTCCAGTGAAAACCTTTATGCATTCTCTTCTCTTAGTTACTAGACATTATAACAGTCCTGGCAATTGAGTCCTAAGTACAGTCTAAATCTTTAACTTCTTTGAAGAGGAACACATTGGTCTGTATTAGGTTTATATACATTAACCCATCATAGTTATTTCATCCTGAAGTGCAAATTCATCTTACATCCCTTTTGTACATGCCAGGGTGTCTTGTGATTTCTGCATTTTTTAAAAGCAGACTATCCTTATCACAATAATCAGTTTCTGCTCTTTAAAAAAGAAGAGAAACACTATTTACCTGGAAGGGCTTTCACGTGGACCATGCCAATGACCACTGATTTCAATCGTCCGAAAAGCTGTAAAAACTTCATGATCTACTGGGGAGGGGCAAGAGGGAGAGAAAAAATAATATTTCAGGTGAATAGAAACATGGGTATTTTTTTTTCCTGTTCTTCAGTTTGTTTTTAAACACTGTATCTATCAGGGTTTTTATCACCTATATATTTCAGAGCAGAGAAAACACAAAAATGCAATCTGCTTTTTGATACAAAATGTTAGTTTTCTTCATTGCTTTCCATGCTGTTTTCAGTCCAAGGACTGAGAAGTAAATTCTCCATTAATTTTACCTTCCATCCATCACAGAACTTCCAGTTCTAACTGGCACTGTCTCTTTCTCCCTTAGGCTGCTTTCACACAATTCTCCATGCAGCTCTCATCATCACTGCTGTGAATGCAGAGGAACATATGATGGTGACAGAGCATCCATCCACTTGGTAGTTTCCCCCGATGTTCCTTGCCTCACCGCCACCAGAATGGCTCCTGTGCTTGTAACTATTTATTGGCATAATCTGTTAGAACCTCTGAATCCCCAGCTTTTATTTAAGAAAAAAAGTAACTATCTAGCCCTTTCTATTGAAGGGACATAAAGTCTCTAGACCTTTCCCCTTATAGCTTCTTAATGAAAAGGGCAAGAGACCTTTTTAAAAAATGAAAGCGGGCAATTCAGAGAAACCAGCAGATCATGACAATAGATCTAGCAATTACTGTGGGGGTTTTAAAAAGCCCTGTGGTGGCACAAGGGGAAATAGCAAGCCTATGGGGGCTGAGACAAGGAAAATATTATCTATGTGGATGGGATTTCAAAAATGTTTACAGTGTTCAAAGGTGTTCCAATCTTTCCCAAAAGATTGTATCAAACCACATTTGGAAACGACTGCGGCAAAGACGTGGTTAGACAATTGGGGTAATGTCATGTGGATGTTCCCAAAAAACCCAGCTCCTGGTTGGCTGCCAAACCAGAATTAACAACCTTCATGTTAATATACACTTATACTACATTCTGTCCTAACTACTCTGCTCTCTGAATTTATATACCACCTGTTTTCATTCATTATCCAAAATCAAATCAGATTTATTCAGATATGCCATTTGTCCCTTAAATAATTTTTTTTCTAGAAATTATCTAAAAATGGCTACCATTTTAGCAGAAATCCCTGCCATAGGCAGCTATTTATTATTCTGTTACATCACACTTGCTTTTTTTATGAGCAAGTCACACTTGCCCATAAATACATATTTGTATTTGCTCATAAATAACATGCTTGTCATTTACAATCTAATCATAATGACTGAGGTGCGGTCAAACTAATTGGGGAGGGTAATAAAATTTGTTTAGAATTTTCTGCAGTGCCCTGATCTGCATATCCGTCAAACTTAATGAGGTCAGTATATACTTTGATGGTGTTAGGATCATTTTTATCCCACAATTGTACTGAATGGGAAAGTGAAGTAAGCATATGGGACAAAAATGACATTTATGATGCTCTTGTATTTTCTCCTTGGTGTCTTTGAAGGCTGTTCTGTTACTGTATTGCTGAAAGAAAGCAGTTAATTTCCAGTGTGACCCTAAGTAGGTCTACTTAAAATATTGCTTAAATTTACTCAATGAGGCTTGCTCCCAGGAAAACCTCCTTAGGATTGCACCATATTTGTGCTTTCCCCCCCTTTGCAGCTGATGTCATGGTCAGTTTCTGGTCAGAACCCCAAGAAGTGACTTACTATGGGATCTAACGGACTTCACATCAGATTAGTAGGTTTGGGAGGGGGGGGTTATTAGGCATCTAAAAGCAAGTCCAATGAGATATTTTTACATGAAAATGGGTTTGGAGTTACTGCCATATTCAAAGGACACAGAAGGGCAAACTGATGCACCTTAATATTTAATTTGTGAACATGTATGTCACTGAGGTGGCATGACAAGTCAGTGAGGAAATAGTAAAAGGGACACAGCAGGTCCTAAATCTTATACCTTCCCCCAATCAATCAGAAAAACCAACAGTATCCTAGTATGGACAATTATCTTCCCCCATGTCCCCAAGATTTTCACCCTCTCAAGGGACACCCTAACACTGCTCCCCCTCAAGGGACATCACGCCTGGAGAAAAGTGTCCTGTCCCTTTAACAGAGGCTGCATGTGCAAAATGGGCCTGAAGCTTGTCAGATCCTGGAGACAAATAACATCACCTGGTCAATACCATGCAATTAAACCTCTGTTAAAGGGACAGGGCATTTTTTCCTCCAAACCAGCTGGCAATCCTGGAAGCCCCCATTTGATTTCTGCCCTCCCCCAGTCCTAACATTCCCTCCCTCTAGGGGATGCACATTCCCCCATCAATGGTCTCTCTCAAATCTTCTCCTGCAGGTCCAAGACCACACTCAGGTGACCCTTTAATAGATGTATCATATGTTAAGGTTGCCAGCTTCAGGATGGGAAATTTCTCGAGATGGGGTGGGTGGGCCCTGGGGAGGGACCTCAGTAGGGTAGAATGCCACAGAGTCCACCCTCCAACAGCCATTTTCTCCAAGGGAACTGATCTCTGTAGTCTGGAGATGAGCTTTAATACCTGGAGATCTCCAGGCCCCACCTGTAGGATGGCAACCCTAGAATACAGGCCACAGAAGGTTTTCAGAGCACAGAGATAAACAACATCAAGGGGTCCATAAAGCCCAATTAAGCATCTGTGGGGCATTTTTTTGGGGGGGCGGGGGGGACACACACATCTAAACGGCATTCCAGAACCTCTTCAACAAAGTTCTTTTTTAAATGTTTTAAAAGTTCATGAGTTTTCAGTATACAGTAAAACAACTGGAGGGTTTCTGTAATTAGTTCTGTCTGGACATTTTTATCCGGGGCCTAGGGTTGCCTGCTTTGGGTTGGGAAATAACTGGAGATTTGGGGAGTGGAGCCAGGGAAGGGGAGGGTTCGGGGGAGGCCCTCAGCAGGGCACAATGCCATAAAGTCCACCCTCCAAAACAGCCATTTTCTCCAGGGGAACTAATCTCTATAGTCTGGAGATCAATTGTTAATGCAGGCAATGCCCCCTGTGGAGTCTTGTGAGCAAAAATTCTACTTTGTGAGCTCCTGGCATTAAAATTGTGAGTGAGCGATTTGGCCACTGCATAAATTACTTTGCTCTGGAGCCCTCCTTCCTGAGCTAAGACAGAAATGTGTGAGCCGGAGGCTAAAAAATCTGTGAGCTAGCTCACACCAACTCAGCTTAGAGGGAACACCGGATGCAGGAAATTTCCAGGCCCCACCAGGAGGCCAGCAACGCAATGTACAGGCCAGCTGGCAACCCTAGGGCCCACCATCCCATCTCCCCTTTCCCATTCCTTCTTCAAAGCGCTACACACACACACCCCGAGGGGGCAAATGGGGTGGGGGGCAATGCTCCCCCTAGCCTGCGGAGTCTTGTGAGCAAACTCTTTGCTTTGTGACCTCCTGGCATTAAAAGTTGTGAGCGAGCGATCTGGCTGCTGCATAAATTAGTTTGCTCTGGAGTCGTCCTTCCTTTGTTGTTGTTCAGTCGCACAGTCGGTCCGACTCTTCGTGACCCCATGGATCATCTCCCGCCAGGCCCTCCTGTCTTCCGCCGTCCTCTGAAGTTTGCTCAACTTCATGTTCGTTGCATCTATGACACTGTCTAACCATCTCATCCTTTGCCGTCCCCTTCTTCTTTGGCCTTCAATCTTTCCCAGCATCAGGGTCTTCTCCAGTGAGTGCTCCCTTCTCAAAGCCTAGCCCTCTTCTATATTGTGAGGCTATTAGAAACAGTATCCATTTTCTTTTTTTGCTCAGACAGCGGGGCGGCTCTAGCCCGCTTCTTCAGTCAATCCCACCCAATTCCCCTCTTTACGACTATCCTCATTCCGCAAAACTTGGTGAGATAGACAATATGGGTGATTTTAATGGTCATAAATGCCCTCCAAGGAATACTAGTCAGTTCGGTAGGAAAGGGCTTGGCCAAGAAATTTTTAGAAAATGTATTGAATTTGATTTCCATGATGACCAGAATCACAGTTGCCATCTATGGTTGCCATCAGGGTCTTCTCCAGTGAGGGCTCCCTTCCCATTTGGTGGCCAAAGTATTTGAGCTTCAGTTTCATTATCTGGCCTTCCAGGGAACAGTCAGGGTTGATTTCTTTTAGGATTGACTGATTTGATCTCCTTGCAGTCCAAGGCCCCAAAATCTTCCTCAGGGGGCCCCCCCCCTTTTCAGGACTGTGTGTTTGTGGGGGGGGGGTAAACGGCCGTTTCTTCCCGCTCGGCGCCGTGGCGTCCTCCAGGCCCCGCCCCCTCCTCTAGCCCCGCCCCCTCCCTCCGGAGCGGACCCCCCCCTCTCCTCTCCCCTCCCCTCCGCGCGGCCTGGGCCGGGTCGCCGCCGGCGCTCACCTGGGGGCGGAGGGGGGGTTTCGCCTGAGGGGATTCCGGGGGTGGCGATGGCGGCGGCCAGCTGGGGCGGCGAGGCGAGGCGGGGGCTGCCCCGCGGGAGACTTAAAGGGCCCGGCTGGTGGCGACGGCGGGCGCGCCAAAAAAAAGAGGGCCGGCCTGGCTGGGGCCTGGATCCGCCGCGCTGCGCTCTGCTCTGCTCTGAGGAGGCGCCCAGGCCAGACGGCGAGCCCGCCTCCCCGAGTCCCGCCCGCCAACGCCACAGACACACTCTCGCGCGCCGGGCCGCCTCGGGGAAGAAGGTCCTCCTCGCCAGAGGGTGAGGAGGGTTAAGGGTGGGGGGGTCTTCTCTCTATCTCTCCCCTTCCTCCCTTCCTCCCCAAGCAGACACACACCTGGCATTTCTTGGGTGATTCTTCCTCCCCCCCCCCTTCATAGGTATAGCGTGTGAGGGGGGGGGTGTTCTTATTTCCCAAAGGAGGGAGGGCAAAGATGTGCCCCCCCCCTTTTCCCTTGGTTTAGTCCTGGTGGTTTGCCAGGGCTTTTTTGGAGAGTTTGTGGGCTCTGCCCCGGTCAGTGTAGTTTAGGGGTTGGGGGAGGCGCAGTAGGGGGCTCTGCTTTGTGGATGGGTGGGTGGTTGGCCTTGGATTGCTCTTGGAGGAAGGGGGGTCAGGTTGGTTGGGGTGTGGGGGAAGGTGGAGTGGCTATCGTGGCGTATTGTGCATGGTGGGGAGACTGCAGCATATGGTCTGTGAAGTTCTTTTCTTTCCCAGTTTGGGGCCCAGTGGGTATGTTAAAACCCCCTCAATATGTGGGTTTGTGCTTATTCTTTTATATGCATATGAAATATTATATGTATGATATGCACGCATGTGCTGCCTCTTCCATGCACTTCTTTCTTGCATGAGGCTTATTTATTTAGGCCTGTAGTCTATGTGGATGTTTTCTTCTTTCTCCTTATGCATGTCAATATTTTCCTCTTTTCCTAGCCTTCTAAAGTCTCGGCTATTCTTAAATTTGGATCTTCTTCCTAGGAATGGATATTCTTCCTTCATAGTTGGCTTTCCCAGGTCTGGGAGCATTTGTCATTCATCCTTGCAACTTTTTTTCTCCCCCTTCCAGGGCCTGAGCCTGCCTTGTACTGATCTCTCCAGGCTACCATGCCTAGCAAGAGGTGAGTTTCCTATATCTTCCCTTATCAAGGCCTCTTGCAGGAGGAGCCTATAGGCCTCTGGGGCTCCTTTTGACAAATCTCAAAGGAACCTTTGGGGAGGCCATGCTTTCAAGTGTGCTTAATGTAGTTTGATGGCACTTAATCAGCCGGTTTGTTTGTGTAGTACAGCAATAGCCCAAGGGGTGCATGGGGTTGCCATGATGCCTACTGATACCTTTTATTTTAGAAAGTGAAAAGGTCCATGCAGGGTTTTTCCCTGCTCATGTAAAGCCAGGTTAGATGCCTGCAAAATGAGGACAAATACTGCCAGATGAGGATTTCTTAGCTAGCTCAATATGTGTACCTGCATTGTGTGTATGCAAGAAACTGTTTTTAAACAATATGTTCATTTAACAAGGCATACAGTCAAACAGAGCTTCTGCCTGAAATGTTAAAAGTTACAAGTTACTAGCAGGAGTTACGCACAACCTCACTTTCTGACATTTTGCAGTTGGCTCTGCCTTCTGCAGCAGCCATTTTAGGGCTGTGCCACCACCCTGTATCAATTCCAAACATGCCCACAGGTTGGGGATCCCTGGTGTAGTGCATTCTGGGCTGCTTCCTAGTCAAGGCGGTGTACTGCATTCTGGGCTGCTTCCTAGTCAAGGCAGCTCATAACATCTTTAAAACAAGTATGGGCCTTCCTCAGTAAGTTTACCAAGGAAGCCAGAAGACCTGTAGAGATTATATGCCTTCTGTAGGAAGGAGTTCCGCAGTTTAGGGGCTGCACCTCAAGGCGTTTCCAAAAATTTACAACTGTTGTGCTTCTGAAAGGCTGGGCTCCCTCAGGAAAGTCTATCTGGGAGATCTTAGGACATGTGCAAATTGATATAGGTAGAGCTGGTCCTATAGGTACTGTTGCAGGCCATTTGGGGCTTTGAAAATTTCACTGGTTTGAATTGGGTGTGGAGTGCAGTGCTATTAACACATTATGGGTTGTCTATCTTAACTGTAGCAGGCCCCTGTTAGTTTTCTGGCTGTTGGCACCAGTTACTGGCAATTTGCATGGAAACATGTTTCCTTCCAACTTCATGATTTTTTCTTAAGTGAAGAGCGAAGGCTGTAATTTGCATTGGGGGTTGACACTGGTTCGGAACAAATTAACATGGAGTATAAACACATAAATCTCTAGATCTGGCATGTGATGGTGGACCCTTGGCTTTTTATCTCTTTGACAGCGACCACAAGGACAAGAAAACTCCGACGGAGGATGAAGCGGGTGCTGATTTGGCCACCCGAACTCGCAAAAGAAAAGCTGATGTCGCAATTGTAAGTGCAAAGTTTTTGAGTCCTTGATAGCATAGAAACGGTTGAGGGAAGGATGTAAATTGAGCTGCTGCCTTTGTTTAATTTGTTGCAGGTTTTAGCCCTGTGTTGATTCTCTTTTCTTAATGTAGTTTTTACATGATCCAGATGAAGAAATTTCTACAGTGGAAATGTCCAAGAAGAAACAGAATGAAAGCCAGGTATTGTCTCTGGCATTTTATTAGTACCTAATAATTAATCATATTGTTTCTTTGAGTCCTGTCTCATGTGATGCAGTACTTAAATTTTTGTGCTGTTATCTAGGAGCCCATTGTTCAAAACATTGCCTCCATCTTGTACTTACCAGATGGTCTCAATCAATCTACGCTCTCTTTGCTAAATCAGGAGGTTCAGCTGAAATCCTGGCAACTACCACTGTTCCTTGAAATAACAGTGGCTTCTTGATCTTGTCAATAACCACAATAAGGTTCTGTAAAAATAGGAAACAAAAATATCTCACGTTTAAGACTCACTGTTCCTTTCTTGACCACGTGCAGATACATGGGGCTGTGTGAAACACCATGTTTTTTGTTTTAAAATGAGCCTTGTAGAGCCCTGGTAAACAAAGGTAAAGCGTGGCCGATGTTGCGAAGAATATATCTTCATGCAACAGTGCTTCAGACACTAGTTTAAACTGGAAAAGTAAGTGATCGAGTAATACATTTTTGTTTTTAATACAGGGGCTAATCCAAAATATACTAGGTCAGGGGAGGGGCTGTGGCTCAGTGGAAGAGCCTCTTCTTGGCATGCGGAAGGGCCCAGGTTCAATCCCTGGCATCTCCAGGTAAAAAGAGCAGGTAGTAGGTGATGTGAAAGACTTCTTCCTGAGACCTTGGAGAGCTGCTTTAGAGATCAAGGTTCTGATTCAGTATAAGCAGCTTCATGTGTGTTCCCAGTTCTGGCCCGGACTACTGTCATAGATGGACTCCCTTTATGGAGTCCACATGCTGTGTATTCCTTTTTCAGTTGTTAGTCACCCTGTAAACTTTTTACTTCATAAGCAACCACACCCCATGGAAAAGGCATTTCCTTCCTATTTGTCCTCTTACATGAAATGAATTTCTCAGTTGACAATGAGAGCTACCCAGCTTTTGCTCTGATATTTTTCTTCCTTCACCAGACTCGTGTTGTGGGCAGTGTTACCTCTAAGCTGAGTTAATGTGAGCTAGCTCACAGTTTTTTAGCCTCTAGCTCACAGATTTTTGTCTTAGCTCAGGAAGGATGACCCCAGAGCAAACTAATGTATGCAGTAGCCAAATCGCTTGCTCATAACTTTGATGCCTGTAGCTCACAAAGTAGGTTTTTTGCTCACAAGATTCCACAGCTTAGAATAATTCACTTTCCGTGCACCTCATACATTGCCTTTTTACATTTACAAATAAAATGCCTTGGGTGTTACCATACAAGAGGATAACGTGTGACTGGAAAAAATATGTATTTTGCAAGCATCAGTTGTATCCATACCCTAGGATGGTTGCCATTTGCTCATCAAGATACTACATGGCAACAGGTTTTAAAGTTACCATTATTTATTATTTCCTTCATAGTCTGCCCTTCTTACTGAAACTTAGGCTGTGGTCACACACACTAAATAATTCACTTTCCGTGCACTTTCCAACTGTATTTTTACTATGCAAACTGGCAAAATCCAGTTGGAAAGTGCATTGAAAGTGGATTATTCGGTGTGTGTGACGGCAGCCTTAAAGTGGATTACACAGTGTAAGACAATGCAGTCAAATGAGGCATACAGCGAACAACACAGCTGTGTGTGAGTGTAAAGGAAGGAGAAAAGGAGATAGATGGGCCTCAGAGTAGAACTGTGCCATGCTCACAGGCAATGCTCCCTCTAAGCTGTGGTGTCCTGTG
Source organism: Gekko japonicus (assembly GCF_001447785.1). Classification (NCBI taxonomy): domain Eukaryota; kingdom Metazoa; phylum Chordata; class Lepidosauria; order Squamata; family Gekkonidae; genus Gekko; species Gekko japonicus. The sequence goes on along the minus strand of NW_015166481.1, from coordinate 244,297 downwards.
AGCAAAAATTCTACTTTGTGAGTTACTGGCATTAAAGTTGTGAGCAGGTGATTTGGCTACTGCATAAATTAGTTTGCTCTGGAGCCATCCTTCCTGAGCTAAGACAAAAATCTGTGAGCTGGAGGCTAAAAAACAGTGAGGAGATAGACACTAACTCAGCTTAGAGGGAACACTGCTCACAGGTGTTATTTAGTCTCGAGTAGAACCACTATTGTCACATCCTTGGACAATTTTCTGGTACTCATCAGAATGCCATCCATAGTGTATAAGTGCAGACAGCAACATGGTTAGGTTCCCAATACCCACTTTTTAAAAAAAAGCTGTTCTGTAAAATGTATTAGCTCTATAGCTCATATTCAGAAATAAAGCCAATACCGAAGCATCTGCTGCTGTTCAGAGAAAGTAGCAATGCCATGATATATTACACAAGTTATTTTGTAGGTTAATTTTGCAAAAATTTTGATAGCTCAATAGAAGCTTTTAATCCATCGCATAATATCGTGTAAGCTACTTTCTAGTACAAATAGCTATTGGCCATTAATAAGAATGGAACAGTGAGCTAGCTCACACTAACTCAGCTTAGAGGGAACACTGCTCACAGGTGTTATTTAGTCTCGAGTAGAACCACTATTGTCACATCCTTGGACAATTTTCTGGTACTCATCAGAATGCCATCCATAGTGTATAAGTGCAGACAGCAACATGGTTAGGTTCCCAATACCCATTTTTTTTTAAAAACCTGTTCTGTAAAATGTATTAGCTCTATAGCTCATATTCAGAAATAAAGCCAATACTGAAGCATCTGCTGCTGTACAGAGAAAGTGGCAATGCCATGATATATTACACGAGTTATTTTGTAGGTTAATATTGCCAAAATTTTGATAGCTCAATAGAAGCTTTTAATCCATCGCATAATATCGTGTAAGCTACTTTCTAGTACAAATAGCTATTGGCCATTAATAAGAATGGGTCCCATTTTAGCAGCAGCATGCCTAGAAAAAGTAAGAGGTGTAAGAATAGTGCAAGCTACATTAGTGTGCAAAGAAGAGACCACAAACAACCCAAACTCGTCCACTGGAGAGGTTATGTGATGGCTGCGTTTCTCTATACACCGGGTAGATTGCTAAACCTCAGCTTCGTATACCGCGTTTATACTCTTCGTTAGTGGCTTCAGTGTAAATTAAGGCCGAAGCTTTTAATTGTGAGGCAGGTACCCTTTTTATGTGATGAAAAGGATGGTTATAGCGCCCAGCTGGTGGGAGCAGAGTGTTTCAGCAAGTGCCTCTCTGGCTCCCAAGACAGTTATGGTGCAGCTAAAGTTCTCTCCGTGTTTCCTGAACTAGCTCTGTTCGTGTCCAGGTTGTACAATGCAGCTTGTATATTAGAATAGACAAGCGGGAGACCTGCAAGGAATTGCAGGGAGAAATCTCATTTCCCCTCCCCTGCTATTTCCTCTTCCTTTCCCTGAAAGTTCCCCATTTCTGCTTCCTTCTGACCCAGCAGCCAACTTACCTTTATCGCCCCTCCCCCATGTCTGCAGCTTTTGGAGAGGTTATGTGATGGCTGCGTTTCTTTATACACCGGGTAGATCGCTAAACCTCAGCTTCGTATACCGCGTTCATACTCTTCGTTAGTGGCTTCAGTGTAACATAAGGCCGAAGCTTTTAATTGTGAGGACGGGACCCCTTTTAATGTGATGAAAAGGATGGTTATAGCGCCCAGCTGGTGGAAGCAGAGTGTTTCAGCAAGTGCCTCTCTGGCTCCCAAGACAGTTATGGTGCAGCTAAAGTTCTCTCCGTGTTTCCTGAACTAGCTCTGTTCGTGTCCAGGTTGTACAATGCAGCTTGTATATTAGAATAGACAAGCGGGAGACCTGCAAGGAATTGCAGGGAGAAATCTCATTTCCCCTCCCCTGCTATTTCCTCTTCCTTTCCCTGAAAGTTCCCCATTTCCGCTTCCTTCTGACACAGCAGCCAACTTACCTTTATCGCCCCTCCCCCATGTCTGCAGCTTCCCTCCCCCTCTGGAAAAAGTCTGGCCCACTTATGTAGTGCCAGCCTGGTCGCCAGACTGAGCCTGGTCTTGTGGTGGAGAACCTGCAAGGGATGGTGAAGAGCACCTTCCTTTGGTATCCAACTCCTCACATTATTTCTCTCCTCCTGGCAGCCCCCATATCCTCAACTTTCTCTGTTTCTTTCTCTCCTTGCCAGTTGATTTCATCCTTGGGTCAGTCCTTCCCACTCAGCCTGCCTTGAGTTGTCAGGAGCCAGCTCTGTGGGGGGATGAGCTCTGGACAAGCTGGCCCTCTTGTCTGCATGCTCTCTTGGGGAGGTTAAGGGGAAGGGTCCACCCAGGTATAGGAGCTGTTGCCGTGGTGCCCCCAGCAAGCTGGGTTTTGACAGCTGTCGGTTTTTCAGGGGGAGGCAGGGCAGAGCAATAAGCAACAACCCCATTCCCCACAAGTGCTGGATAATTAAAGCTTTTACTGTAATTATTTTCTAGAGACTACCATTCCATAATGCAGATACAGGTCAGACTTTAGTAGCAAAGTGATTCTCGTTGGCAGGATGCACTGGATAACATGTTTTTAGTTTTGCTTTTGTTTTAAGGAAGCCAGCATTCTTTCTCTTTTGGGGTGTATGTATGTTCGTTTACAGAGGAACTCTGAGGAATCAGACTATTTGTTTGGAAGTTCCATCTGTTTCCTCCCCGCCTGAAGTCTCAATCTCCTTTTTTCTTGGTTTCGGGCATCAAGGATATCGCCATTAGGTGGACCGATAAGCAGATGGGGGTTCTGAAACTGAGAGCTTGGAAACTGAGTGCTTGGGAGAGACAGTTGCTGTTTTAGAAACAGGAATCGCTGGTGGAGAAAGGCTTCCTGTTGTGCTTGTGACCATTTGCTTCTTCCTTCGATCACCATAGCCCTTCAGAAAGGAAGATGAAATGTAAACTGGTCATATAGCTAAGCATGGGTGTCCTTGATAGCCTTCCCCTTTCTTTTTCCTTCAGCAGCTATCGTCCAGGTCTGAAGCACACGCAAATCCCCATATGTTGATCCCCACACCAGACAAAGATGATGAGCTGGCAAGTCCAAACTTCTCCTCTTTCATGCATCAGAGTCTTCTTTCAGCTAGAACTTCGCCACTGCCTGCTTTGGGGTAACATTTTTCCCCCTTCATTTCATAGTCTAGTGTGGCGGTGGTCTCTGTTAAAGCTAGTCTTAACACATCTTCCTTCCTCCCCTTTAGCTGGGCAAATAGAGATGAAGTGTGGAAAAACATGATCAACAAAGAACAGACATATGTGAGGGACAAGCAATATATGCAAAGGCATCCTCTCTTGCAACCTAAAATGCGGGTAATTCTCCTTGACTGGTTAATGGAGGTGAGTTTCACTTTCTGCGTATGCTTTGAGCAAGTTATGTTGGCAGTAAACTGGCCCGGCAAGTAATCGAGGAGGGGGGGGGGACATCGCAAACAATTGAGGTTTCCCTTCCATGAATAGTTAAAACATCTACTGTCTGAGGATAGATTAGGGAGCTACTAATTACCTGCACTTTGTCCTCAGCCAGGTAGCGCAAACGTTTTGTAGGAACAATTGCTGAGATTTAGGGCAAGGTGAACAGAAAACTGGTCTTTTAATAGTGTAACTCAGGGAAGAATGGAGGTCGTTTTACCTCTCTTTTCCTGTGGCGTACAGGAGAGCTTTAAGAGGGTAAGAATTGTAGTTGTGGGATGTGTACCATGTGCTGTTTAGAATGCTGGGCTAGACAGGCCGCTCCTGACCCTCAACGGCCCTCAGTATTTCATGGGTCCTGGAGAGCAGTGAGCATCCTTAACCCTTAGACTTTTCGTCAAGACACCCAGAGTTTCTACTACACATGCAGAAACTGCTGTTTATCTTTGGGTTAGTTTTTATTGCCCTACCAGTAGACACTGGACCACCAAATTAAGGAATAGCCTCCCAAAGGGAATATGCAAGATCTGAGTCTATCTCACAGTTTTGGGGAGGAGGGGGCTTCTAAAACAGAATGCCGTAGAAGAGCCTTTGGCTTCTCAAGAATATTGTTCTGTGGGTGTCTTAAAAGACGGTGATAGAGTTCTTTATTTTTTGTGCTGGTTTCCCCCCTCCCCCGAGGAGTGATGGAGCTTGCTAGGGACAGTTGAATTCCCTAAAACAAAGGTTTAAGATACTCCAAATTCGAATAGCGCTGTGGTTAATCAGGACAAATACTTGCTCATTCACTGAGGAACTCTAAAGAGTGCCATTTTGTACAGCAAAGGATAAAAATATCCATTAGGATGGTGAAAGTGAGCTACCTTACCAACCAGATGAATACAGGTTATCATTTGTCTTCCGAGAAGGCAGTCCTGCAAAATGTAAACAATCATGGATTGATCCAAAGAGGCAGAATAACACTCGTCTGTCTGTCTGCAGGTTTGTGAGGTCTACAAACTCCACAGAGAGACATTTTACCTGGCACAAGACTTCTTTGATCGGTTCATGGCAACACAACACAATGTTGTAAAGACACTTCTGCAACTTATTGGGATTTCATCTTTATTTATAGCCGCAAAACTTGAGGTGACATTAGTGTTCAATTCAAGCTTATTTAAAAAGCTGAAAAATGAGGCTTAGAAGTAAATATCTTGTAATAGTAATAAATGTTTATTGCTTGTGGCCAAAGGCCATTACAAAATGAATATCTTGTATGTAGGCCCTGTTTCGTTCAAACATGATGGATAGGAGTTTGGAATTGAAGCAAATCCTTTCTACTTCATTCACCTGTTTTCTACATGTTGTCGTTGTTACTTCACAAAATGGCTCCCTTAACGGGCTTCTATAAATTTATAAAAGGACAAAATGAAACTAGGAGATTGTAAATGCATTTCCCAGGGAGGAGTTAATTCTCCCATAGACTTCGCTTTCTAGACTTCAGATAGTTCCCAAACTGCTATTTGCCCCATTTTGGGGAAACCTAGAGCTCTGGGGACCTGTTTTAATTGTGGGATATGAATGACTAGGATACAAGTGTGCGTGTGGGGGAGCTGCTGTTTACCAATTCGAAAATTCTCACAACATCTGGTTACAGATTGACCAATAGTTTGTCTAGTTTAACCCCAACATTACTGAAAATCATTACTTGCTGAGGCTGGAGCCTGGCTGTTGAAAACCAGAAACCACTTCTAGTTATGTGCCAAGGTAACCCAGGCTGGCAGTATGTTGATGCCTTTTTGAACGAGCCCTTTCTGGATGTTTCACATTTGGGTAGTTAAATCTTTTTTCCAGGCAAATTCATTATTTCCAGCTAAAGCTTTATTTAGATGATTTAAAAAAATTACCCTGCTTTTCTGAATAAGGCTTTCTTGAAGTTTTTTGGTGGGTGTGTGGTGGTGGTGGTGGTACACACACGTACACACACTTAGGAGTTGTCTGTCTGCTTGAAATCATGACAGGCGGTCTAGAAACATGTAGAAAGAACAATAGGTTGGATCCACTCAACCTTTACACAAGCACAGGAGGGCGAAAGAGCAACTATTGCACGATTCTCCACCTCACCTGTTCTGCATGGCTTTTTTGCCCACCTGGATCCAGCAATCCCTGGCATAGCCTTTAAGGGATCAGAAGGGGCCCTTCCTCTCCCTTGCACCAGTGGGGAGGATGGCACGGCCCAACCTAATATCAGTTCAGTTGCTGCAGTCGAAGAACCCAGCGCAAGATGCTGGACGTCTCAAGGATTGACCCCCTTCGCTCAATCAAAAAAAAAAAGACACCTGTTAGATCTCGCTCACTGGCTGGTGTTGGATGAATGTTAACACCTTTGTGTATAGGGAGGAATGATTTCTGTACATTGTGTGTTGAAACCAGAACCTTTAATTTTTTTTTATTAAAGTATCAATAGATACTAGAGTATTGAATGCATAGGGCTTAGTACATGCAGTATTCACTAAAGTAAGGCCTGCCCTCCTTGTATTGTCCTGGAATTTGCCCTCTCCATTACTTTTGCAAATCACCTAGAAACAGGTGTTGCTGCAGCCGCCTCTAGCACTGAGCTGACATCGAAGCTTTATAGTCCTGTGCAGGATGAGAAGAGAAGGGTCAGCTAAATCCTGTTCCAGCTGGATGAGACTGGAGAGGCTTAGTCAGCAGTATAAAGGTTGCTGCTACCATGAATGTAGGAGAAGCGAACAAATCCGGGTTTGGAAACTGCAAGAAGATGTGTTTTCACATGCGAACTTCAGCAGCAGCGTTCACTGTCGCTTGCCTTTTGGCAACGTTTGATGCAAGGGGGCATGATCCTTGATGACTGGTCTCTGTCTCCAAGGTGTGAAGCCGCTATCGTGTGATGCGTGCCCTGACTGACATGCAGGGAGGTTTCCCGGGCTTGGAGAGATCAGAATAGTCTTGTTACCGAAAATGTAGACCGTGATCGTTGTCGTCGTGTCTGAAGCCATCTGGCTTTGCCATTACCGTGATTTCTGAACACCACTGACAACACATTGATGTCTTCTTCGTATTTCAGGAAATCTATCCCCCAAAGCTGCATCAGTTTGCGTATGTTACAGATGGAGCGTGTACAGAAGACGAAATCCTAAGCATGGAACTCATTGTTATGAAGGTAGGCTTGGCTCTTCGCAAGGCTTTTTGGAAGTTCCAAAAAGGAAGGAACTGTATGAAAGGTGTTTCTCTGTTTTCTTTGTTCTTAAAAGTAGCAGCCACCCAGACCTTATGTACTCAGTTCCCACGTTGTTGAAAGCACGTAAGTTAGGTAGGCTTGCATGGCACTGACCACATTTTCCATTTATCTTCCATGGTCACTACTATCTAGACTTGGCAGTATCTCAGATGCCCCTGGGGTGATTTGGGAGATGTCAGGTCAGCCTGAGAGTACATTTCCGAGGGTGTCCTGGCATGCCTTTGCATCCAAAGCACTGGGGGGGGGGAGAGATTCTTTGCCCACCAACTGCACTGCCATAATGAGCAAGAAAAGGGGGTGACGTGAAGAAGAGGGGTGAGCTGTTCCACGCTTGGAAATAGGTTCTGGCTGTTTTCTTTTGTGCAAACAAGTCCGCTTTCCCAGGCTCTGCTCCTAACTGGGCTTAGGAGAGCAAGTGTGCTTCTTAAGACAGAAGAGCCAGTTCGGTGTAGTGATTAAGTGCGCGGACTCTAATCTGGGAGAACCGGATTTGATTCCCCACTCCTCCACTTGCAGCTGCTGGATGACCTTGGGCAAGCCATAGTTCTGTCAGAGCTGTTCCCTCAAGGACAGTTCTCTCAGAGCTCTCTCAGCCCCACCTACCTCACAGGGTGTCTGTTGTGGGGATGGGGAAGGAAAGGAGTTTGTAAGCTGCTCTGAGACTCCGAGTGAAGGGCGGGGTATAAATCCAATCTCCTCTTCTTCATTCATCGGAAGCATGACAGCAGGGTCTCCAGTGATAGTTCTTAGCACTCCGTAATTTAGAAGGGTACACTTACACACCTGTCGCCAATTTTGACATATCTAATTCAATCCAAACAGTGACGACCTTATAAACTTAGCTTGTTATTCCTGTTTGCATCTGTTAACACATTTCATTGTATTGTATGCTAATTTGCTGTTCAACCTCTGTCTTATATGTGTGGACTGGTAAGTTCCATTTCACTGTGTCTGAGGAAGTGTGCATGCACCTGAAAGCTCACACCTTGAATAAAACTTTGTTGGTCTTTAAAAAGTGCCCCTGGACTCAGACTTTGTTCAGCTGCTTCAGACCAACACGGCTACCCACCTGGATTTATCCATTCATAGCTAGGCTTTAGGATGGTCGGCTCCAACGCATATTTGTTTAGCACCATTGTAAAAGTTGCACGAGACGAGAGCTTGCTGCAACAGGCCATGTGGTGATTTTTGTTTGAAGGCTCACCATTCCGGTTATCAAACGTGTTGGCTATTCTCAGTCATGCTATGGGTTAGCAGAAAACAGCAGGGACCGCTGGCTTTAGGTCCTGAAGAATCCCATGGATGCTTTTATTCTGTAAGCCCTGAGAACTTTTTAATTCAGGGTTGGGGATGAAAGTATCTTTTAAATAACAGGAAGTGTTCTTTTTTTCCCCCTAGGGACTGAACTGGAATTTGAGTCCCCTGACAGTTGTATCCTGGCTCAACATATACATGCAAGTTGCCTACCTGAATGACATTTGTGAAGTGCTGCTCCCACGATATCCCCAACAAATATTTGTGCAAATAGCAGAGGTGAGAAGGTGTGGGTTCTCTTCTTCAGATGACAGGAAATGCTTAAGAATAGCTTCCTATCAACGTTTCCCCCTTCTTTTGTAGCTTTTGGATCTTTGTGTGCTAGATATTGGCTGTCTGGAATATACATACGGCGTTTTAGCCGCTTCTGCCTTGTATCACTTCTCTTCTTGTGAGCTGATGCAGAAAGTTTCGGGTAAGTTGCCATGATGATGATTATTATTTTATTTAACCTGTCAGCTCTAGTATGTTGGTGGAGTTGATTCATAAGTTTACAAACAAGGTTTCCTTTCTTAACTTCCTAGGTTATGAATTGTGTGACATAGAAGATTGTGTGAAGTGGATGGTTCCTTTTGCACTAGCCATCAGGGAGGTGGGGAGCTCTGCGCTCAAACATTTCAGGGGCATTCCTGAAGAAGATTCGCACAACATACAAACGCACATAAACACCTTTGGTTTGTTGGTAAGTCTCACGCTGTGCAGCCTGCCAGAGGCAAAGTGTTCTGGTTCTTGTAGAGCCTGAAAACATGTGCAAGCAAATCCATGATGTGTACATTTTTCTTGAAACACAAGATGAAAGCTGTTCTCGAACAGCAGGTACCTTCCCGAGCTGCTAGGAAAAGCTACCCATGAGCCACTGTGGGGGAGGGGCTGCGGCTCAGCGGTAAGGCCTCTGTTTGGCATGCAGAAGGTCCCCAGATTCCATCCCTGCACTTCCAGCTAGAAGGACCAGTTCACCAGTGATGTGAAAGGCCTCAGCCTGAAACCCCGGAGAGCCACGGCCAGTCTGATTAGACAGTACTGACTTTGACTGACCAACGGACTGATTCAGGGGCTGAGTTCAGACTGGCAGTTTGGCCCAATAGAGTCACGTTTCACAAACGGATTAAAGGGGCCGGTTCACACAGCCACAGCTGTCAGGCGTTCCTCAGCCTTACTCAACCCCCGTCCTATGATAATTCCCTACCGCGTTAAAAAAGTACCACATGAAAGCAGAACCCTGGAGGGCGCGTTGATCCCACTTCCCGGAAGTGTGCACGCTAAAAGCAGCAAACAAGCTGCATTGCTGCACCTATACGCCGTAGGGAAAAACAGCTGCTTACATCCGTGCCTCCGCCAGGGGTGGATCAACAGTGCGAACACTCCCTTGCGCCTCCTCCCCGGTATGCTCCTGCATCAGTAGGTGCAGTGTGACTGGGAATCCCTGGCATAACTTGGTCTGGGTCTTTTTGCCCCGCCTCCCTCGCACTTCATACTGCCAGTCTGTCCTCAGCCAGTATAAGGCAGCTTCATGGGTTCAGTGGTTAATGTCAAACCAGGTCAGGAAACACCGAGGTTCGAGATTGCACTCTGCCATGAAGTGACCTTCAGCTGTTCATTCTTACCTACCACATGAGTTCATTGTGAGGATAAAACAAAGGAGGGGAGAAACGAGTATATCACATTACACATTCTCAGAAAAGAGGAGAGAAGTACAATTCTGTTAGAGGAAGGGAGAGAAAAGATATAAATAGACAGGATAAACGGATGATTGATCTCTGATTTGGTCTGTGTTCCCTGAGCCACACTGGGATTGTCTAAACTCAGGCAGGGGTGTCGAACTCATTTGTTATGAGGGCCGGAGCTGACATAAATAAGACCTTGTTGGGCCGGGCCACATGTGTCATAAAAGGTAATGCCTATAAACTTTATAAAGGACACAGACAAACACAAGTAAAGATTTTTAAAACTTTAAATAACACATTTCCAGTCAGTTTGACACCCTTGGCTAAGCGTTTGGACTTAAATATCTGCTCTGCAGATATTGGGAAATACTTTTCTGCAGACTGTGGGGAGCTGTTGCCATTGCCAGTCAAAATATGCAATACAGTCGTGAACTAGGTGAACCAGTGGTCTGGCACGGTGAAAGGCAGCTTCATATGTTCAATATATAGAAGAGAGGGGAAAATGTATTTAGATGCGTATCCCTGAAATGTGTGCTGGGCTGTTCTCATAACACACAAGCACAAAAGAACAGGTTTAGGTTTGGAATCGTGTTTAAAGTGACATGTACCAAACAAATATACATGCCTAGATTGAACACTGTAAGGCATATACGTGTGTACATGTGTTTCTCCTTTGATGCAGTTCTTGTATATCTTGTGCGCTGGGATTTCTTAACAGGGTTTCTCCTGAAATGTGAGAAAACACATGTGAGAAAACCTTCTGTGCAGTTGAGTCTAGTGTGTCTGTGTTGTCAAATAATTCCCTCTTGGCAATTCTCTTCTAGGATAGAACTGAAGCAAAACGGGTCACGGTGGCTGAGAAAAACCAGACATCGCCTGTACCCACTGGTGTCCTCACCCCACCCCAGAGCAGTAAGAAACTGTCCTGTACATCTCAGCAATTGTGACCATGCAAGCTGTCCAGAGTTTTCGGCTGAAGTGCCTCTCTTTTTTATTGCCAATTCTTGGTTCTCCTCTACCAGGAGACACTGCCAATGACTGAAAAGCGTTAAGAATTCCTTTAAAAAGGGAGAACTTTTTAACATTTCTTTTTTTAATGATGGAAGAAAATTTGCATTATGAGAACTATTTTTATTGAACACTTTTTGAAAATGAACTGATCGAGTTCACCAGCCGCCACCCCCCCCAAAAAACAGGCATTTGCTTGAATTGCTGCTAAGGAAGGTGATACTTGATGTGCTGATGGATTGAGAAAGGGCTCTGCCCTCTGCTGCTTTTGGAGCTCTGAACACGAGATGCTTTAGCTTTGAACTAGCTGTGGAGAGCAAGCATCTCTTCAGACCTTTAGTTTACAGGTTGGTACTTCTTTTTAAAAAACCTTTGTGTAAATTATATGGTGTGTCTTGACTTTTAAATAAAATGCTGTCTGCTGGGTTTTATGCAAATGTTCCGTGTTCTGTGGTTCTAAAAAAGCTTTCAAGGGTAGAAGGAGCAACGTTTTTGCTTTCTTCAACAACAGCTGAGAGAAGAAGTACTTGTGGGGCAGCGTTTCCACGATTAACAGACAGCAATGGAGCCTGGTAGTGGGACATACTGGGCTCTCCTACGTAGTTACGCCCGGTCTAAACTCTCTGTCACTTTCCTCCTTCACGTTTTGGTCCCTTTCCAAAAACGATGCTTCTGTAGATTCTGGAATGCTCTGCACATTACCCTTCAGGGCTTTTTTTGTAGAAAAAGCCCAGCAGGAACGCATTAGCATAATAGACCACACCCAACAGCAGAAACCCGCTAGCATATTAGACCACGTCCCTGACAGCGCAGCATATTAGCATATTAGACCACACCCCCATGCCTTCCCTTGGCTTGCCCAGGCGCCCTGTGGCTGTGGGGAGCCCAGGCAAGCCCCCCCTTGAAGGGAAGGGAAGGCAGTTTAAACTGCCTTCCCTTGGCTTGCCTGGGCGCCCTGCAGCTGCGGGGAGCCCGGGCAAGCCGACCCTTGGCCAGGCCAGAGAAGACCACGTCCCTGACAGCGCAGCATATTAGCATATTAGACCACACCCCCATGCCTTCCCTTGGCTTGCCCAGGCGCCCTGTGGCTGTGGGGAGCCCAGGCAAGCCCCCCCTTGAAGGGAAGGGAAGGCAGTTTAAACTGCCTTCCCTTGGCTTGCCTGGGCGCCCTGCAGCTGCGGGGAGCCCGGGCAAGCCGACCCTTGGACAGGCCAGAGAAGGCACAGGGAGACATTTAAATGCCTCACCGATCCTTCCAGGGGGCCCCCTGGCCCACCCGCCCCGGAGTTGCTCTCCAGGCCTTCCCTCTGTAGCCAGGCACGCAGAGGCTTTGGCTGTAGTGGGCGTGGCCAACTCTGAAGCCAGCCGGAACTCGGTTCCTGTGCGTTCCTGCCCAAAAATAGCCCTGCCCTTGTCGCGGCTCTTCTCCACAAAGCAGAGTCTGTAAAAAGGGATTAGTTGAATCCTAAGAGCACCCAGGACAGAGGCGGCGGCGGCTGCATTTCTGCTTGACGTGTACCTCCGGCCACACCGTCTTCCAGTTGGTCTCTGTTGAGGGCGGGTAACTGCCTGCCTCAGGTGTGATTGGATTGCTCGCGTTCCTGCCGTAGCAGAATGACCTGCCCCACAGAGGAGTCTGCTAGCTGTGCCTCTTCCTGAGTTACTAGTCTGGGCCTAAATGGCTAGATCGGTGTGACAGGAGGAAAAATGAGCGCAGAAGGCCTGTACCAGGAGTTTGGAATTCTTACTTCTAACTATCTAAAAATGAACCACTTGAGGATAAGAATGAAGTGCCACCTATACATTTCGACTTTCAGAAGCTTGGGAGATGCGGCTCTGGTTCTGTTGCATTTGGGTTTATGTTAAAGATACCACTCCCAGCACTTTCCCCTGCAGTAATTGAATCCAAAAACGTATCATGAAGGAACTCTTCATAGGTTGCACACCAGTGTTCCCTCTAAGCTGAGTTAGTGTGAGCTAGCTCACAGTTTTTTAGCCTCCAGCTCACACATTTTTGTCTTAGCTCAGGAAGGATGGCTCCCGAGCAAACTAATTTATGCAGTCGCCAAATCGCTCGCTCGCAACTTTAATGCCAGTAGCTCACAAAGTAGAAGTGTTGCTCACAAGACCCCACAGCTTAGAGGGAGCATTGTTGCACACCAGATGTTTTGGTCTAGCTTTTTGTCAGGTACATGCGGAAATGAACTTTAAGAGTGAAATGTGTGTTCCTTCAGTAACCATTACGCACTTTAGGCTAACCTATAGATAGGTACTCCTGTTAAATATTGCAGACCGCCAGTAGTTAAAACAGGTGGGGCTTTCAAAATCCCGTGGTCCCATTTTGTACACTTCTGTTTGGGCAATGAAAATGAATAGACCAATTTGTGGTTCACCACCTTTGTCTTAATGTTAGCATAGAAACTACTTAAAAGGTGGTATTTGTTAATACTGTAGACTACATTCCCATGTGTGGAAAAAACAAAAAAATAATGGTGTTTTGGTTTATCCCAAATGTTATAAGAAGCTCCTCTGCCCTGTAAATAAATTAGAACACTTGTATGGTCTGTGGTTCAAGATGTTTGTAAGGTGGTGTCTTGTTTTAAACAAAACCTGATCAAATGTTGGTGCTGAGTATTGTAGCACCTAGCAAGCGGGGGTTTGGGCAGGTTGCTTAAAGACCTAGAATCAATATCTGACCTAACAGTCATCTGCATCCCAAACAGGCTTTGTTAGTATGCCACAGCAGTACATTTTGAGTGATCTTTTCTGGCTGGCTACATGCGTTTGAAAATGCAGTGGTCATATTCTTGCAACGATGATTTCATGTATTAAATAGCAATCAGCGTGTGTTTGCCACAAGTTCAGTGTGCATTTAAGAGCGGTGTCCAGTCCTAGTTCTGTTGCCAGTGTACTTGTACTTGTGAACATGAGTCCTGTTTACGCTGAACATGAGTCCTGTTTACGCTTTTTATTTCATTACATATACTCCAGTCTGTCTATGAAGGGCTCAAAATCCTGCAGACCGCTGTGTTTTCCAGAGTTAATTCCCCCCACCAGCAGTAGTGCCTTCTGCTAGCAGGAAACATATGTTCTTGGGCAACGTAACCTCAGACTTTTCTGACCATTGGGACCTTTCTCTTATCTCCAGACAAACTTCTTGGATAATGTCAATTTTGCCCGGGCGCTTCCTCTCCCTTGTATTGGGTGTCTCTCCCTGTATCTCTCTGAGTGCAGTCTGTGCTGTGTTGCTTTGTAGGCATGGCTTTTGTTACTCTTCTGGAGCAGCTGGGGTCTCTGAAATGTGTGGGAGAAGACTGGCATGGAACTAAGTATAACTGGCTGGGAATTTAAATCTTCGCTTGCTGCAAGGATAGTAGGAGTCAATCACGCTGGACATTTTTTTTGACCTCTAAAATAGAGAGGCAGCTACAGCTGCTCTGTACACGTTTTGCGGAATGAACATGCCCCAGTTGCATGTTAAGACAATAGAGACCCTTACAAATCCTGAGACATGAAGGTCCAAAACGTATATTTGGCTCCTGGGTTAAGTAGAAAGTAAAGGAGTTTAATCCTCTTTACTCAGTCAAGTTACGTTGCCTTTGGAGAAATTTCTGTAGGCACTTTTACATCTTGCCTCAAACACTTCCAAGGTTTTCTATAAAAAAAACAACAACCCTGCAAGCTAGGCATGCAGAAACTTTTCTGAGATCAGAATGTGACACAGAAATGCATAATTCAGTCTAGGAGAAGAGAGAGATTACTGTAGATTGGTGTTAGAAAGGGTGCCTGGATTTGTTACGCTGGTGGATTCCCTAGGGTTGTGTGTTTTGTTTCTAAAGAAAGCATTATGGCACTGAGCAACCCCCCCTGCTTGAGAACACCAGGCATGGGGAAGGGTTATGGCTCTTATGCCATTGTGGCGCCAGGAAGCCCCTGGGTAACCAGGGTTAGGAAATAGAGTACTCAGTTGGATGGGCTGCTGGGGCTATCGAGGCTCACGAGTTCTTTTACAGAAGGTAGATTGAGTGAAGCAGCCTGATAGCCCAGTCTAGTCCGATCTCGTCAGAGCTTGGAGGCTAAACAGGGTTGGCCACGGTTAGTACTTGGATGGGAAACCACCCAGGAAGGCTGGGGACCCTATGCAGAAAAAGGGACCAGCAAAACCACCTTTGCTCATCTCTTGTTTTGAAAAGCCCATGGTCTTGCGTTCTTCATCAGCCGCCTGCAGTTGTTATTAGATTATTTGAATTTGACTGAAAAGACCTGGGTTCGAATGTTTTTTTTCAACCCTAAAGCTCACTGGCTGACCCTGGTGCAGTTACACTATTACTCCAATCCAGTTTGCAGGTCTTCTTTTGAGAAGAGAAAAGGGATAGCCCCGTGCGCGTCCCACTGAGCTTCCTGGAGGAACAAAAGGAAACAAAAGTGATGACATTTTTTTGTGCGAAGGAAATAGTGTTGGATTTTGCAGGCATAATAATTTGGACCGGCTCCTTGATGCCACCTCTCTTCCAGCATAGTCCTGTGTTGTTCCGGCATAGTTTTACATTAGCTTAATCACTGCAGTGTTGTATCCAGTAAATAGATTTGGGGCAGGGGATTATTCAGAAATGTCATTTCTTTTGCTGTTCACAGGAGTGCCTTTCTTACGATGCTATGTTACCTGTCTTGGGAGTCTGATAAGGGGAAAAGGGGGACCCATTTCTGTCCGTAACCCACTGCGTGTGTTGTAAAATCCTGGGGCTCAGTCATCTGTGGGCAATGTCTGCTTATCCGTACAGCGCTTGCAACATGCGGCAGAATCTGTGCGTTTCTGGGGTGGCCGCGCGCTACAGGCGTGCCCTCGCCATGGCATCTCTCTGCACCAATGATTTCAGGGTTAATTAAGCAGGGCTGGTTCCTGTGGATTAATTTGCCTGGATGCTGCGTCCGAGCTAATATAATCCCAACTAAACCATTCTTAACCTTAAAAGTAGCCACACGAGAAATTCAAAAAGCTGATCAGCTCTCAATCCGCTCAGTTCAAAGTTTTTGCAGAACTCTGGCCGTAAGCTAAATGTAGCATAAATTTTAAAAGAGGCTTCTTTCTGAGCAAGTGATACCAGCGGGCAAGTAATAAAACACAGAATGTGTGTCTGCTCGTTTCAGGTCGTGGGTGGGTGAGGCAAGAACGCCTCAATTTTACACTTTTTCATACCCATCTCAAGAGTGTGCGGCAACCTTCAGCTGGGCGTTCAGTTTCTTGATACCTTTGTTGAGAAGCAGTTAAGACGGCCCTTGTATTTCCCTCCTGTGAACTAGGGGATCCTATGCTGCGTTGATCTTCCAGTACTTCTATTTGTTACTATTTGTATTTGTAACCGCTCTAAGACTCCAATTTTAGGGCCGGGTATGAATCCGACTCTTCTTCTTTGTATACCTGGAGTGAGAGGAAGGACTTCTTTCCCCTGTCTGAATTGCTTCCTCCTCAGCAGGAGCCACAAAAGCTCAGGTGGGAAACGGCCAAGGGGTCTGGAGGAGAGCAAGCTAGCGATGGAGGAAGGAGAGTAAAATCTCCACCACCCACCGTGGCCAGCTTGCTTTGCTTTACTAGCTGGCTGCCATGCTACGGTGGTTTTACTGTCTCTTCTCTGCAGCCAGCTTGCTCTCTTCCTCACCGCCAACCAGATGCTGGGATGAGAGTGCAGAAGCTGTGGATAAGCGGGGGGGGGGGGCCCTGTTGGAGAGACTGGGCCTTTGACTTCTGTCCCTGGCACAAGTCCCCCCACAGTTTAGGTAGGCTCACAACTTACCCATCTGGCAGCAGTTATTTAGTTATTTCAAGGTGGGGACCACCCCACTTTCCTGGAACTTGGCAGGGTGGGACATTAGGGAACAGTATTCAGGAGAGCCACAGGTGGCTCCAATCCGGTTTTAAGTTCTGCTGGACAAGAGAACTTGAATCTACATGTTGTAATGTTACATTAGCCAATGAAGGGCCCCAGTCACACGGGCCGGATATCGCGGGGGGGAGGCGTGGCTGTTTGCCCCACAGCGAAATAATGCGAGATCAGGCGTCCCCTCGCGGTCTCGTCGAGGTCCCGTGGTTAGGGGGGAGGGTCCGATCGCACGATGCACCAAAGAAGCGGCGCGGCAAATGGGGTTGTGTTGTTTTTTTTTTTAACCTGAAGTATGCGCATGCCCCGTTGGGTGCTGTGTGCATCCCTGGAGACTTCGGGGGGGGGGAACCTTTTCGCAATGTGGCATGGGCGGGCGCCAGATGCCACCGGAAACGTGATCAGACGCCTGCCCTTGCCCCGCGGTTTCCGGAAACTAGTACCTCCAAGGTACTAGTTTTTAACCGCGTATCTTCGGAGGGAAGCCTCGGGTTCGCCATGGGAGCTCTACGCTTCCCAGATGTGGCGGTGAGACCGCACCCGGAAAATCCGCCTATCCGTCGCAGTAGCATGGCTACTGCTCCGTGTGACCGCAGCCATTGTCTGTTTTTTGTGTTCTCATCGGAGCCCTTTCTCTGCCTTTTGTCCACAGTGTTCCTCAGTGAGCCCTGGTTCATTCATTTTCTCTCTGTACCCCCTTGCATTACACCTGGCTCTAGAATCTGCCCGATTGTTCCCCTTATGTGGCAAATGGTTGAGGGGGGATGAGGTTTTTACTCGTCACACTCCTCTTGAGTGCAACAGTGTATGCTCTCTTACTTTGTTTTCCATTGCTACTATCTATGCTATACACAGTAGCAGTTATTTACCGAGGTATAACTAGAGGGGTAGTCAGACTCCAGAACCACCGTAGAACAGGAACCAGATATGAAAATGTTTATTAAAGAAGCAAATATTTTTCAAGCATATATTTTCTGTACCCACCTCCTGCTTTCTCTTGTGTTACTTAGCCAATGGAAGATGGCCATCCCTGTGTTACCTGTTCTCCCCAATAAACGCAAATGGGCATTCTCCCTTTGCGTCCTTCGCTCTGAGCCAGCATGCTCTCAGTTTTGCTTGTGTTGCTCTGAAGTCTGTCCCCGGACAATCCTGAACATAACTGGCACGTGTGTGAAACTAGTTGTTCTACCTTGAGTCAGGACTAGTTGCTTCAGGTGCTGGATCAGGACACCAAGGAAGCACCTGAAAGTTCCCACCTGTTCCTCTGCTAGCCCTCCCGGAATCCTCTCCAACTTCCTCCCGGTTTCCCTTCCAGGTTACAGGCATCTTCCTTTAGGCAGCTCCTCCTGGGGTATTTTTCTTCAACTCTTTCTGTTGCCTCCCTCCGCTGTGTGCTGTCAAGTTGCAACTGTCCTATGGAGACCCCAGCCAAGTGAGAAGAAGCAGAAGTGGTTTGCTGTTGCCTTCCTCTGCGGAGTCTTCCTTGGTGGTCTCCCATCCAAGTACCACCCTGCTTAGCTTCTGAGATCTGATGGAGAGCAAGCTATATACCGTGCCACCTTTCCTCCCACAGAACTATACATGGCTCTTACAACTTGCCATCAGCTGGTAAACCACTGGTGAGGTCCATGTGTACATATTTGATTTACCCAGGGGTCATTTCGTAAAAAAAGAGGTGCAGGAGCTCATTGGCATAACTCATTAGCATAATTTATTTGCATATGCCACACTCCCTGACATCACCAGAAGTGTGTCAGAAGGCAACAGCCACCGCTCAGGCTCCACTGGACTGTTTTGGATTGCTAGCTATGGGGGGGGGGGGGGCAGCAAGATTTGTCCAAGC
>NW_015166481.1:223502-225436 GCF_001447785.1 Gekko japonicus | reverse complement strand
AAGAGAAAAAGAAAGGGAGAGACGGAGCGGGGGGCGGGGCTTGTTGCATGTGCCCACCCCCTGGGCTCTTTACTGCCGGAGCTCCGCTCCTGTGCGCTCCTGCAGGAAATGACCCCTGGATTTACCTCTCCTTCACTGTGCTGCGCTCACCTGTGGCACGTACACATGAAGCAGGCTTCTACTCAGTCAGACCATCGGTCTATCAAGCGTCCATACTGCCTTTGACTGGCAGCAGCTTCTCCGGGGTCTTACATGGAGGTTTTCCACTACCTGATCCTGTTTAACAGGAGGTGCCAGAGGCTGAACCTGGGGCCTTTTGTGTGCAAAGCAGGTGCTCCACCACTGACCCCCATCCCCACTCCACGTATCTTGAAAGTAACTTCGGCCCCTGATCTGGATGGCTCAGGTTAGCCTGATCTCAGATGCTAAGCAGGCTCAGCCCTGGTTAGTATTTGGATGGGAGACCATCAGGGAGGTCCAGGGCTGCTATGCAGGGGAAGGCAATGGCAAACCACCCCTGTCCCTCTCTTGCCTGGGAAACCCCACAGGGCCGTCAGAAGTCAGCTGCAACTTGACTGCACGTCCCACCACCAGCTTCTGCCTCTGCCGGCTCTTCTCTTTGATGAGGGGGGCAAATAGGAGCAGCAGGAGATTGGCTGCCTTGGCCAAAAGACGTGTCGCATGCTATGCTCCCTTTAAGCCGTGGAGTCTTGTGAGCAAAAATTCTACTTTGTGAGCTACCGGCATTAAGGTGGTGAGCGAGCGATTTGGCTACTGAATAAATTAGTTTGCTCTGGAGCCCTCCTTCCTGAGCTGAGACAGAAATGTGTGAGCCGGAGGCTAAAAAACTGTGAGCTGGCTCACACTACCTCAGCTTAGAGGGAACAATGGTCACATGTATGGCCCCAACGTGATCCTTCACCCTCCAGATCCGAAAGCTACCATAAACTTTTAACTAGTTGCCATACATTCGAGATGCTTTTACTAAAAATTGTTCTTGTTTTCTCAAGTTTACATCTCCCAAGCTTTCACGGTTGCTATGAGGCAGGCTGCCGGGGAGATGAAAATAAATCTGTGTCGTTTTATTCTTTCCCCCCCTGCCCCCCTCCCCTCATGTGTGAAGTTCACTTCCGCTTATCCCTGCCACATATGTAAAATTATGCAGCCTCCGTAAAACACTTAAGATCCTCTTCTGATGTTCTCCCTGTGAAGGAATACATATGCACGGCTCTCTCTGTTCTTGAAATACCATATGCTTGGGTTTGTCAGCTTAAAATATCCCAGCAAAACGATGCTTTCATTCAACCAAATACACTTTCCCCACTGTTTTTACCACCTATTAATTAATCTCCCTTAAAATACCCATCAGTGAAGAGACGGGTCTACTTGGTATCCAGCAAGAACCTGTGGGAGATAACGGAGCAGTTGAGTTGGTATATTGGAGGTTCTCCAATGGAGCTTGTTGATTCATGTTTCCCAGTTGTTCAGTCGCACAGTCGAGTCTGACTCTTTGCAACCCCATGGACCACATCGCGCCAGGCCCTCCCAGTTGGTTCCTCTGTAATGGTAGATGGCAAACTGATCATCTGGCAGCAGAGTAACTACCTGAATGCCACTGAATGTTGGAATAAAAAGTCTCACTGAGACCCAATATTTGCTGTTCTTGTGAAAGTCCCATCAGTAGGGTTAGATGAGCATTGGTTCATTTGCATGAGCATGCCGTCTCCTAATGTAGCCATTTACTGAATAATGACTGTAGTGGTTAAGTGCGCGGACTCTAATCTGGGAGAACCGGGTTTGATTCCCCACTCCTCCACTCGCAGCTGCTGGATGACCTTGGGCAAGCCATAGTTCTGACAAGAGCTGTAACCCGCTTTGAGACGCTGAGTGAAGGGTGGGGTATAAATCCAATCTCCTCTTCTATATGTATGAAC
>NW_015166481.1:219116-223397 GCF_001447785.1 Gekko japonicus | reverse complement strand
GCTCTCGGTACAACTATTTGTGTATCCGGCTGCTCAAGAAATCAACATCTTTCCTGAGCATGTACTTGCTTGGGACAGCTTCACCTGTGAAACGCCATCCTATTAGATGACTAACTTATTTCACTTAATGCCTGCAGTTTTCTAATTACTGCAGCTCTGGCCATTCTCTCCAGTAGCCGTGCTTACTTGTTACGTTTGTCTCCAAGCATGCGGTAATTCACACAATCACTGGAGAGAGATGGTGGGTTATATGAATAGATCTTAAGGCGGCCACATTAAATATCATTTCAACAAATAGCTCTGTCTTCTTGTTTCAAGTCCAGTTCATAGTTTGGGTTGCCAAGCTCCAGGTGGGGCTTGGAGATATCCCGGAATCACAGCTGCTATCCAGACTACAGAGATCAGTTCCTCCTGGAGAAAATGGCTCCTTTGGAGGGTGGACTCTATGGCACTGTGCCCTGGACTTTAGGCATATTCTGGTATTTCATAAAGTTGGAAGGGGCCCTACAGACCATCTAGTCCAACCCCCTGCCCCAATGCAGGACCAGCCTAAAGCATATCTGGCAGATATTCGTCCAGCCTCTTCTTGAAAGCTGTCGGTGAAGGGGAGCTCACCACCTCCCTAGGCAGCTCATTCCACCTTTGAACCACTCTGAGAGCCAGTTTGGTGTAGTGGTCAAGTGTGCGGACTCTAATCTGGGAGAACCGGGTTTGATTCCCCACCCCTCCACTTGCACCTGGCTGGATGACCTTGGGCAAGCCGTAGTTCTGATAGCAGTCCTTGAAAAAGAGCAGTTTGTGTCAGAGTTCTCTCAGCCCCACCCACCTCACAGGGTGTCTGTTGTGGGGAGGGGAAGGGAAAGGAGTTTGTAAGCCGCTCTGAGACTCCAAGTGAAGGGTGGGGTATAAATCCAATCTCTTCTTCTTCTGACCGGGAAAAGGTTTTTCCTAATATCCAGCCGATACGTTTCTGCATGTAATTTAAACCCTGTCGCTTCAGGTCCGATCCTCTGCTGCCAACTGGAACAGTTAGCTTTCTAACTACTAAGAGGAGAAGGTCTTTTAAAAGTTTACCTTCCCTTAGAGGGAGCCCAGTTTGAGTTTCTCCGTAAGTCTTTCCTTAGAAGAGTGTGATCTGTTTGGGAGAAAGCACTGGGGTTGCCGGATCTGGGTTGGGAAACACGGGGAGGTTTTGGGGGTGGAGCCTGGGGAAGGTGGGGTGAGTGGAGGGGAGGGACTTCAATGGGGTAGAATGCCACGGAGTCCACCTTCCAACGTGGCCATTTTCTCCAGGTGAACCGATTTCTGTCACCTGGAGCGGTAATCAGCGGGAGATCTCAGCCACCGCCTGGAGGTTGGCAATCCTAGAAAGCATCCCAAGCTGTTACTTGTGAAGAAACGAAGCAGGCAGGTTCTCCTGAGGGCCATGAACTCTTGCTGTTCTTTTTGCGTCCGCTGGGCCCGGCTTACTTCAGTCGTCAAAACGTGGTAGGATTAGGCACCACCAGAGAACGCTGAACAGACAGACCGTGGTAGAGTGGGGCGATCTGACACAGCCGCAAAGCTCACTGGGTGACTTTGGGCCAGTCACTCTTGGTCGAACCTTTCAGAGGGTTGTTGTGAAGTCCAAATGAAAGCGGGACACTGGAGGAAAGATGGTACTTTAAAAACTACAGGCGTGATAGAACAGTGACTGGCGGAGATGCAGCTTCCTCTGCAGCTTCCAGAAGTGGTGATGAAGAAGAGGAGGAAGAGGAAGAGATTGGATTTATACCCTGTCCTTCACTTGGAGTCTCAGAGTGGCTTACAATCCCTTTCCCTTCCCCTCCCCTCAGCAGACACCCTGTGAGGTAGGTGGGGCTCAGAGAGCTCTTTCCAGAAGTGCTCTTTCAAGGACAGCTCTGAGAGAACTGTGGCTTGCCCAAGGTCATCCAGCCAGGTGCAAGTGGAGGAGTGGGGGAATCAAACCTGGCTCTCCCAGATTACAGTCCCCGCACTTAACCACTACACTAGTAACTTTTTATTTGAGGATTGGCAGGCTCCAATTCGTGATTCTCTCTCTCTCTCTCTCTCTGAACACCACAGGGAATGAAAGTTTGCCACCTCCTAAATAACTTTCCAAAGTGACAAGGCGCATCAATTCACGCTGCGTATGTTCTCTGCCGTCTGGCTAGGAGGGGAGCTCTTCCCTCGGCCGGAGGAACATTAACATTTCAGTTAATAGGACTCTCCGCGCCGCTCCGGAGTCTGAACCCAGCTTTGGTTACTTATTAATGAAGCCGCAAAGTGCCTACACTTTAGACTTCACTTAGCGGAGGGGAGCCTTCGAGCACCGATTTGACTTCTATTAAATGACTAATGGCTATTGAGACATAATGTCCTCACAGCAGACATCACGTCCTATTTTGTATTTAATGTTTAAATATTTAATTAATTAAACACTGCCAAATATTTAATTAAATGCCATCAGAGCCATCCTGACACTTCTTCTATGCATAATGCAAAAAGAAAAAAAAAATCCCAACCCTGGCCACTGTTCTTTCTTTTCTGTTCCCCCGCCCCCCTTTCGTATCAGCAGCTTCTTTCTTAGCCAATTGGTCTGGGATTGTGTAGCAAGGTGAATTCTTCAAGAAAGAGAGAAAAAAAGCCTGCATCGCGTACATCAGGCAGTTAGAATACATTAATACACTAGTGTGGTGTAGTGGTTAGGAGCGCGGACTCTAATCTGGGAGAACTGGGTTTGATTCCCCACTCCTCCACGTGCAGCTGCTGGTGTGACCTCGGGTCAGTCACAAGTTCTTTCAGAGCTGTTCTCTCAAGAGCAGTCCTCGAGAGAGCTCTCTCAGCCCCACCTACCTCACAGGGTGTCTATTGTGGGGAGGGGAAGGGAAAGGTGTTTGTAAGCCGCTCTGAGACTTTTTGGTAGTGAAAGGTGGGGTATAATTCCAATATCTCTCTTCTTCTTCTTCTTCTTAAATATGTACTATATAATCGTGGCTGCTTTGTTTTGATTACAAGGTTGTGGGTGGGGCTTTTTCATGGCAGAAGGGGACCCAGATGGACAGCCACAAAAGAACTGGAAAAGAAACGTGTAAGTCGTGTCAGAGGAGAGTTTCACAGATGCCAGGGACCGCCAAAAAGACAAATAAGTGGGTTCTGGAGCCAATCAAGCTTGAAGTTAAAATGACTAAACTGAGGGTATCCTACGTTGGCCTCACTGGAAAAGATAATAACGCCAGGAAAAGCTGAAGGCAGATGAGATCGATTGACTCAAGAAAGATGAATCTGACTCAATAAAGGAAGCCACCGGCCTTCAGTTTGCTAGACCTGAGCTAAGCTGTTAATGACAGGATATTTTGGAGGTAGGGTTCCCAGCTCGAGGTTGGGGAATACCTGGAGATTTTGAGGGTGGAGCGTGGGGGAGGTGCGGTTTGGGGAAGGAAGGGACCTCGGCAGAGTATAATGCCATAGAGTCCACCCTCCAAAGCCGCCATTTTCTCCAGGGGAACTGATCTCTGCAGTCTGGAGATGAATTGTAGTACTGGAAGATCTCCAGGTTCCACCTGGAGACTGGCAACCCTGTTTGGGTGGCCATTAATTAATAGGGTTGGCATAATTCAGAAGCAATTGGACAGCACACAACACACACACCCAGTGGTACTGAGTACTGACACCTTTAGGGGCTTACTGAAGACCAGAGTGGGCAACTGGTGGAACCTTACATATGGATACCAGAACCCCCTTTTTTGAATTAAAAAAAACCCTGATTCTGGCTTTGGGAGAGGAACAAAAAGGAAGGGAAGGGAAAAGGAAAAAAGGAAGGGGGGGGGGGCCTCAACACAAAAAGTTGCTATGGATCCACAAGGGTTAAGCTGACACTAAATATTATAAAAATACAAAATTTATTCAGGTGTACACATTTTAAAACTTAGACTCATTAAAAGTATATACCATTCAGACATAGAAAAAACTATTCAACATTCATACATAGATGGGTTAGTGCTGTGCAACAAAACCAAACGCGTTTCGGCCCCTCAGAGGGCCTTCTTCAGTGGTCACAATTTCAATTACAAATCTGACATACATTCAAAAAATTTTTTTCAAAAAGATGTTAAGTACATATGCAGTACAAGGCCAGATGTTGTTTCCTAAATACTTCTGTATTTGTTTATTATTATTTTATAAGATGGGCCTCCAGTCGAGCCAATTACAGTCCACCAATAATTCTGGTAGCAAAATCTTGCGTGAATTGAATGTATGTCACTCCATCCTGTACAAACT
>NW_015166481.1:211215-216351 GCF_001447785.1 Gekko japonicus | reverse complement strand
AGCGTGTGAGCGGGCGTCCACCGGAGGGCTCCGCAGACAGGAGGGTGAGTCTGACCGGTGCAGTTTATGCCGGCAGAAACGCCCCGTCTGAACGCACCCTCTGTGTGCCAAGCAGATGCTCTGCCACTGAGCCACAGCCCCTCCCCATAATAATGATGATGGTGATGTCATCGGACTTTCACCTCCCTTCCGTCGTTACAGGCTGTGGAAGGTCAGTAGTTCAGCAGTTCGAGACCCGAGTTGGCGCATGACGGATTGAGCTCCCGTCTCCAGTTCCAGCTCCTGCCAACCTAGCAGTTCGAAAGCAAGAAATTGCAAGGAGATCAATAGGTACCACTTCGGTGGGAAGGTAACAGCGTTCCGTGCGCCTTGGTGTTTAGTCATGCCGGCCACATGACCACGGAAACGTCTTCGGACAGCGCTGGCTCTTCGGCCTTGAAACGGAGATGAGCACTGCAACCCTAGAGTCGGATTCGACTGGCTTTCGAGCAAGGGAACCTTTACCTTTTACCTACCTGGTCCTTTAACTGGAGATGCCGGGGATTGAACCTGGGACCTTCTGCATGCCAAGGAGATGGCTCTGCCACTGAGCCACAGCCCCTCCCCATAATAATGATGATGGTGATGCCATTGGACTTTCACCTCCCTTCCGCCGTTACTCGAAAGTTCACATGGAGCTGCCTTCTACTGAATCAGACCCTGGGTCCATCAAAGTCAGTATTGCCTACTCAGACTGGCAGCGGTTCTCCAGGGTCTCAGGCAGAAAGGCCTTTCACATCGCCTCCTGCCTGGTCCTTTCAACTGGAGATCTTGGGGATTGGACCTGGGACCTTCTGCATGCCAAGCAGATGTTCTTCCTCTGAGCTACGGCACCTGTCTTGGTCATCTGGAGATCAGCTGTAATTCTGGGACACCCCCGGGCCCAGTTTGGTGTAGTGGTTAGAGCCAGTTTGGTGTAGCGGTTAAGAGCGGCGGACTCTAATCTGGAGAACTGGGTTTGATTCCCCACTCCTCCACCACATGCAGCCAGCTGGGTGACCATGGGCCAGTCACAGTTTTCTCAGAGCTGTGCTCTCAACAGCAGTCCTGGAAAGAGCTCTCTCAGCCCCACCTACCTCACAGGGAGGGGAAGGGAAAGGAGATTGTAAGCCACTCTGAGACGCCGAGTGAACAGCAGGGTAGAAATCCAACTCTTCTTCTGCCTGGAGATTGGCAACCACATGTATCCTCCTCCCATTATTTCCACTTTCCCTCCCCCAGCAGCCCTGTATCCTCTCCCCCTCCCTTGCCTCCTCTGCTTGCCACTCGCCACCCAACCTACCTTTAGTTGGTCCTGCTTCCCTTTCTTTCCTCTCCTGGGATCTTACCCATCTGTGGATGGCCCAGAGCTCTCTCAGCCCCGCCTACCTCACAGGGTGTCTGTTGTGGGGAGGGGAAGGGAAAGGAGATTGTGAGCCACTCTGAGACTCCAAGTGAAGGGAGGGGTATAAATCCAATCTCCTCCTCCTCCTCCTCCTCCATCTCCTTCTTCATGACTGCGGCACTTGGGTCAGTCCGTATGGGAGTAAGCTATTTGGAATGCATTACAATACTCCAGAGTGGAGCTGCGGTGGCTCAAGTGGTTAAGACGCTGAACTGCAGGCTGTGGAAGGTCGGTAGTTCAGCAGTTCGAGACCCGGGTGTCACATGATGGAGTGAGCTCCCATCTCTAGTTCCAGCTCCTGCCAACCTAGCAGTTCGAAAGCAAGAAATTGCAAGTAGATAAATAGGAACCACTTTGGTGGGAAGGTGACAGCGTTCCGTGCGCCTTGGTGTTTAGTCATGCCGGCCACATGACCACGGAAACGTCTTCGGACAACTCTGGCTCTTCGGCTTTGAAACGGAGATGAGCACCGCAACCCTAGAGTCGGATTTGACTGGCTTTCGAGCAAGGGGACCTTTACCTTTACCTTACAATACTCCAGCCTCAAGGTGACCATAGCATGGATCCATGTGGCCAGATCAGCCAAATCATTGTAAGGGTCCATTTTCTTGGCTCAATGAAGCTGATAGAATGCCTTTTTTCCAGCCACGTTACCTTGCTTTCCCAGTAATAGTGCTGGATCCAGTATAACCCCAAGGCTGGGCTCAACTGAGTCAGTGAGCGTCAACTAGACCCCATCTACCTTTCACGGTACACAATTTTATTGGGTTATTTTATTGACTCTGTTCATACCCTGCTTTTCGCCCCAATGGGAACCCAGAGGGGCTTGCAACGTTGTTCTCTTTCCGTTTCATTCTCATAACAACAACCCTGTGAGGTAGGTTAGGCTGAGAGTGACTGGAGGAGTGGGGATTCGAACCTGGCTCCCCTTGATTGTAGCTCAGCCCTCTAACCACGGCATCACAAAAGTAATAAAAATAAAGGGCCATCAAACTGGCAACTGGAGGCTCTAAACCCAACCCACTGAAAGTCAGGGGACTCCAATTTTGTCATCTGGTTTCTAAATAAAATGGGAATCATTTGGAAGCTAGTACAGGAGTATACAGGAAGGCCTGGCGTGATCTGGTCCATGGGGTCGCGAAGAGTCGGACTCGACTGTGCGACTGAACAACAACAAAAACAGGAGTATATGGAGCTGCAGTGGCTCAAGTGGTTAAGACGCTGAACTGCAGGCTGTGGAAGGTCGGTAGTTCAGCAGTTCGAGACCTGAGTGTGCCGCACGACAGAGTGAGCTCCCATCTCTAGTTCCAGTTCCTGCCAACCTAGCAGTTCGAAAGCAAGTAGAAATTGCAAGTAGATAAATAGGTACCACTTCGGTGGGAAGGTAACAGCGTTCCGTGTGTCTTGGTGTTTAGTCATGCTGGCCACATGACCACGGAAATGTCTTCGGACAGCGCTGGCTCTTCGGCATTGAAATGGAGATGAGCACCGCAACCCTAGAGTCAGATTCAACTGGCTTTCGTGCAAGGGAACCTTTACCTTTACAGGAGTATATGAACTTGATTCTTACAAACAAAGGATTACTTGGTGAATGTTTTTAGCCTTTAAACCCCATCCCCCATGCACACACAGAGAATGTGCCAGATGTGTATGGTTAGCAGTGTGTTCCATATAGACCTTCTTGCAATCTGGTGGGGAAAAAATGTTCCTGAACGGAAAAACTATAGCACCATCCATCCAACCCATCTTTAACACGTCAGGAACCTAGTGACTGCTCAAATATTTCAAAGATTCTACCGCCATCTTGTGGTCATGTATATAAATTTGGTGATCTAGGTAGGCTGTGAGTGAGAGGCTAAAGGGCTAAACCGGATTACTCATCTTTAGGATGCGTACGTAAGTTTTTCATTTGGGGTTTTAAGATATGATGGATGAGTATAAGAAAGGGATGCAAGAAATACATCACAAGCCCCAGATAAGATTGTGCAGGATGTTGCTACATAGAGCAGCGCAAGAACCTGAAAAATTCATAGCCTGTGCTTCTTACTCAGAGGCTGGGGTGCTAAATTTTAGCTAAGGGCAGGGGTCATTTCCTCCAGGAGCGCACAGGAGCAGAGCTCCGTCAGTAAGGAGCCCAGGGGGCGGGCACATGCAACAAGCCCCATCCCCTGCTCCCAGCAGCCCTCAGTCAGGCCACAAGGAACAAGAAGCAGCCAGGTAAGTTGCAGAGCCCCAACCCCCCTTCCCTTCTTCAGGTACAAGCTCTCCCTCCTCTGCCGCCCGGCGCGACTCTGCTCGGTTCCCCCCCCCCCAATAGCTATCAATCCAAAACAGTCCAGTGGAGTCTAAGCGGTGGGTGTTGCCTTCTGACACACTTCCGGTGATGTCAGGGGGTGTAGCATATGCAAATAAGTTATGCTAATGAGTTATGCTAATGAGCTCCTGCACCTCTTTTTCTACAAAATGACCCCTGGCTAAGGGGACCTGAGTTCCGACATGAACACAGACCCAAAGTCCGTTTTTGGCCTGGCACACTTCCTTAGATCAGCCTGTCTCTCAAAATTGTAAAGATAAAATGGAGCAGGGAAACCTCTAGGCCAGTGGCTGGGTATAGCAAGGCAGGGTTGCCAAGTCTAGGCTGGGAAACTTCTGGAGATTTAGGGGTGAATCATGGGAAAGACATGGACCTCAGAGGGGTCCAATGCCATAGAGTCCACCCTCCAAAGCTTTCGTTTTCTCCAGGGAAAATGATCTCTGTAGTCTGCAGATGAGCTGTAATTCCAGGTCCCACCTGGAGGCTGGCATCCCTACGGAGGGGAGGATATCACACTTCCCCCAGGGTCTGGGAAGGGGGGAATCCGGGCTGCAAACCTCTCACCATCCTATAGCCTGTTTACATCATTTCTGGTATGTATTAGGACTGGAACATTTCAGGACTGTTTCTACCAGAGACCGGCTGAGTTTGGAGCTCTAGAACAATAGCCCACCAGGACTCAGGAGCTGGCCAATGAGGAAGTTATGGGTCTGACAAGAGCCTATCGTTAGTAGTGGTTTGGGGAGTGGGTGGGGTTTGCATGCTATTTAACCGTTGCCCTGGGTCATTGGATTGTTCTTGTTGAATCACTAATACAGCAGAGGGGATCACTATGCTTGAGGTCGGACCATCCATGGAACCCCACATTTAACCATTTCGTAAATAAAACAGACTTTTTATCATCCAGGAGTGGAGTAGGGTTGATGGGGGGGGGGATATGGTCTAAATTTGCAGTGGACCCAGAGAAATGATGCTTAGGTTGTGCACAAGGTATGTTCATATCTTGTTTGGTAAAATGGTTAGAACTGGTGGAAGATAAGGAATATTTAGCATTCCAAATAGCCCAGAGTAGCCCTCTCTTGTCAGAGTGCAGAAGTGAAGCAGGATCAGCTCTGGTTAGTACTTGGATGGGAGACCCCCATGACTGGGGTTGCTTTGCAGAGGTCCCGTTCACACGAGGGGATTTGGGCCAGTTGCGGGCCAGTTCGGGTGTGGATCAAAGCAGCGCGATCACACCAGAACATCTGGGAAGCGTCCTGCTTCCGTGCCCGAACTGGCCCAAATCCGCCCTGACCCGCCCCAAACTGAACCACCTACCTTGGGTGGTTCAACTCGTTGGGGCGCTTCAAGCCGGGCGTGTGATAGCCGGCGCTTCCTTGCGCCGGCTCAACCCCAGCCC